>NC_133651.1:88661205-88961205 GCF_009905375.1 Apium graveolens | reverse complement strand
AAATAGTTAACTATTCTGAACTTAGAATAAGAATGAAGTATTTGCAGTATTTTACGAGAAAAGTAAGGAATACTTGCCTCGATAAGCTTAACCACTATTATCGGTTGACTTTTGGATTGCCTTGAACGTTTGTCTTTATCGTCAGACCACTATCCTATTCTGGCTACGATCTCAACGCTCAGGTCCTTCGGTTGGAACTTTACTAAGCTCAACGACTAACCACTATATCTTTCTTACTCCGAAGTCACTCCTCGGGTCTTCCAACTAGGACCTACAGGGTTGAAATACCCTAATTCAGATAATCGCCTCGCTTAACATAACCTCACTATCACTTCTACCCATACGATTTCATAACCTAACTCATATTTATATGTATTATTGAAATACACATAGCAATTATGGTTCACATCTTCGAAACTCGGTTCGGTGTTTGTTTTCGGAAAGTATGTATACTCGTTGGTTTGAAAATAGTAAGATAATTGATTATTTATAAAATATCGTGCTACAACACATAATTAGGTTCATATGACATAATTATATATCCTCGTTCGACGTCTCCGATAATTATAACGTACGTTCCCGTATTTTCGGAATTAATTTCCCGAAAATCGGGCAGCATTTCCTTTGTTTATCGACCTACCCGTCGAAATCCAATCGACGTCAATCACAACAACAACGCAACACAATGCAATTCACAATTCAATTCACCAATCCCATCCACCGATATGAGTTCACTTTATTAATTATTATTATTCGTTTTCATTTCGAAATTTATTTTACAAACTAATTTTATTTATTTATGATTTAGGACTCAAAATTAATCATCATCGTCCACCGTCGGCTCGCCGAGGCTCATCGCCGACGGCGGTAAAATTCGCGGGTGCCCGAAAAATTTCAGGTTTCCAACGCGTATTCTACCGATTAAATTCATATTTATTCCCGCACAATAAATTTTTCTTTATTTCACGAAACTTCGAATCAATATATTCACTGTAGCAAATAAAATAATTAATTAAATCAGTCAGGACAACACAGAAGCAAGCAACATAATCGAATCCAACAGAACTCAGGCAGGGTCACCAGAAAACACACCGGTGGCCGGAAAATCGCAACACAACAACCATAAACACACGCACACATACAAGACTCACACACGCACACATACACACACACGACTCACACACATATCACCACACACACACACGCCACCAACTTGCCGGAAAACAGGGGAGGGCGGCGACCGGAAAGTGCTAGCAAAACGAATCCCACCGAACCATACATATACACACGTAAACGTACACATATATATATATATATATATTAATTCAGTAACAACCGAAATCAATTGAAGCCAGTAACCGGAATTAAACGATGGCACTCACCGGAAAATGAAAGAAACGGAAACAGCGGCAAGGAAATAAGAGAACAGGGGAGAGAGAGAGTCAAGAGAGAAAGAAAGAAAAGAAAGAGGAGGTTGAGAGAAATCGAGAGAGACGAGAGAGACTCGGAGAGATTGATCGAAAGGAAGAGAAAGGAGAGGCGGTGGAGGTGATACCGAACAGGGGGGAATCTAGGTTTATATTTATTTTTTTCTTTTTATTTGTTTTCTTTATTTTATTTTACTCCCGTTATTATCCCTTTTCGTACCACAATTTAAGAATTGAACGATTATTTAATGGGTAAAATAATTCGAAAATATACGAAAATGATTTATTTAAAAATAGCGCAATAACTAGGAGTTAATAAAATTAAATTTGCAAGATTTTTAAATCATTTTTATAACGTGCATTGGACATGTATTTTTTCAATTTAACGAATACACGTGCGGTTAAATAAAAGCCAGAAAATTTCCGAAATAATTTTAAAACTCTTGAAATATTCCAAACTTAATAAAATAAAATTTTCATGATTTTTGAAGCATTCTAGAATTAAATACTGATTTTACAATTAAATGAAATCAGAAAATCATTTAAAGATAAATAATCAATAAAATGTTGATTTCTAAATTTTATAAACTCCTAAAAATTATAAATAAAATTATAAAGCAACCAAAATAATTTTAGAGATGATTTTATCATTTATAAGAATAAATATTCAATAAAGTCATTGTAAAAATAAAATAATACCATACAGTTCAATAATTAATTACATATATAAGGTTCGTATTCAACAATTACCTGAAATTAACAATAAGGTAATACACAGCTAATATACTCATCACATATTTTATTTATTTAATAATTCGATAATTACATTTGCATAACAGATCTGAAAATAGGTTACTTAGCCGCTAAGTAACTATATAACGATACAATTTAATATCAGATGTGGATAATTATCGAAACAGAGCTTCTTATAAAATACTGTATACTAAAATAAGATAATAATCCTTCACCTTTCGAGAGTATGGGTTTTATCGATCTATAAAATGATTAGCGTATCAAAACTTTCAAGCCGGGACCCGTACAGGTCAAACCTTACCCCGGATCGAAAAAGTCAAAATACGGAAAGTATTCAGAATTGTCAGATTAGGTTAGAAAGGAGTTTTCGGAAGAGTTTCGGGTTGTAAAAACGCAAAAACGGTTGAAGTGGGACGATTTCCGATTCTACAAAGTAATTTTATAATTACGTAAAAATAATCATTAATAATTCTATAAATTCTTATAAAATCATATAATAATCCAAAAATTACCAGAAAAATACCAAAATTATCTATGTTTAATTCTGGATAATTAGAAATTAAAACATCCTAATTTTATCAGATATCAACACCCAAAGTTTAATATTAATCATAAAGTAATTCACCAAAATTTACATAATAATCACATAATAATTATTTATTAATAAAAATAATTACATAATATTTCTTGGACGTTACAATTATAGTATAATATATATTTTTAATTATTTTAAAGAAAAATACACACTAAATACGGTATTAGTAACATTTACTTAACGTTGATTGGACGAAAAGCCTAATTATTTCACTGATTACATTCACAATGGTACCACCTGTAAGACAAAATGGTTCGGTGGTACCACTCAGAAAAGCCAATAACAAAAGGGTACTATTGATAATTTTCCTTATTTGTATTGCCCCAGATGCAAAAAACTTTACTTTAGACAAGATTGGTAAGAACCTTTGGATGTATAGCACATGCATGAGGGTAACTTTTGTGACTTAACCCAAGACCTCTACGTATAGTGGTATCTCCCTCGATTCCTATACGAGATGTCGAGGGTTCAAACATTGTCAAAGACGAGGGTTGGTGTGTGAGTGCATTTAAATAGCGGAAAAAAACTTCTTCAACTTATTGAATTGAACGTGAGAATTTGTTTGGTTTTAGTTGTTTAAATTCTCTTTATGTTTTTAGTCCAATATATTTGAAAATCAAAATTTCAACTTTGCTTGTAGTATATGTGTTCAAGCAACTGATATCTATTGGGATAGTGATGTACCAGGTGTATGAATCGAGTTGCTTTTATCCGCAATCAAGGAAACAAACACAAGATGTGGTATAATCTTAAATAATGTTTCTTTTGAATCGAGAATAAATAGAGGAAATTTTACAATAAATAAAAAGATTTTACTACCATAAAGCAACTAATTAAATATGTATATGTGACAAGTTTAATTATAGATTAACTATAGTGGATGGGATCGGAAATAATATGGAAGGTACGTTAGAGATTTTTTTATTGCAGTTAACCTCTCTGGAATCATATATTGATGCAGAGCCATAACGGTGATGGGACGCGCAATAACTAAGATCAGAATTTTGGCATTCAGTGATGCCTTGTTTGTTGGAACATATTGGAATTTCAGTTTGGGTATTGAGGAAATCTTGCATGGATCTCCGACACATATAGGTTCTGATTTCTTTATCAGTACAACTTTGTTTTCCCCGTTATATATATGTATCATTATTCTTTAAACAAGATCATTCAAGGGTATACAGATTGTATTGGAAATAGATTGTGCATGCTATGTTTTCTAGCAGAAAATACATGTCAAAAATCAGAAGTCACTAATCAACCTAATGTTTATGAACTCCGGGCTTAGAGGCTAAAGCTGTAAATGCAGATCAAAGAGGAAGGGAAATAAAATGAGATCAAACAGAAGGGTCCTGTTCCCTGACAATCATGTGTCAGGAAACTGTTAACCAACACATGATTTTCTGGCCGTTGGATGAACAATCCAACGACCATGATTTAAAGAAAAATCCCCTGTCCGCGTAAAATAACCGTGGAACGCTGCTTCTCCGCGTAAAATAAGTGCGGAACGAGAAATTACACTTTTACCCTTAATTACCTTCCACGGATATTATACGCGGATGATCTGGGAAACTGAATTAACGGGTTGAAACGACCCATTTAGCAGTTCCAACCCTAAATTATATACAGAGCCGATTTGAAGGCGATCCACAGCCGATTTTAAGGCGATCAACATCGATTTAGTTCTTCTTCACGCTTCCTTCGATTTCCCAGTCTCTAAGGTTCGTTCTACATACCAATTTCAGTGGTTTTTCAAATTCTAGGGTTCTACATATAATTGTATGTATGAATCTGATTTTGTATATATTCGACTGTGTTTAATTGTAAATATTCGACTATGATTGTGTATATATTCGACTGGTTTTTTAAATTTTGAATTTTGATCGTGGATTTTGAATTTTTATCGTGTGGCATATTCCCTGAGTTGTGAATTTTGATCATGTTTTTGGATTATAGTGTGTATTATTTCATACCATCTCAAAGTGCACCTGAGTTGTGAATTGTTTGATGTTCCAAAAGGCAAAATCAGGTTGTCTTGTTTAAGTGTATATATGATCGTTGATTTTGAATTTTGATCATGTTTAAGTGTATATATGATCGTGTATATATAAGACAGCCTATGAATTCCCTGGCTGAGGATTCATTTTTTTGATTGACCATCACTATCTTTTTTATTTTTATTGTACTCTTGTGTTTAGGTGTATTGATGTTGCGAGTTGGATAATTGTGAGTGGATGTTACGAGTATAGAGTTTTTGCATTGCGGTATTGAATTTGTAGAATCAGTGTATGATATTCTTTGAGATTTCTAGAATTAGAGTGTTTGCATTGCAGTTTCGAATTTGTATTTATAGTTGTGCTTATATGCTTGGAATAACATATACATGGACTGTTTTCATGTTTATTGAATTATTTTCATGTTTATTTTTTCAGGATGGATAACATATTGCCAGTTCCAGTTAGTCATGACATTATCTTTGATAACGAGTATCATGTGAGTTTGGATGTTTGGGAGGGATATGAGCGGTGGCCTTTAGAGTGTTATTGTGGGAATAGGAACATGCGTAGGTGGGTTTTGTCTGATGCACCGAAGGACTTGTTGCATAGTATTGGTTTTGGTGTGTTAACAAATTCGGGTGTGGTTTTGCAGAATAATGCGAGGCTTGTCACCGAGACCAACACCTTCTTCATGAGACAGGGGAAATGACAGTGACCTTGGAGGATGTTGGTTATATCTTGGGTTTACCGGTTGCTGGACATCCATTAGTTGGCGACGGTCTGGATAGTGGCTTGAGGTATTTTGCGAGACATTGGTTTGAGTCGTTGGATGAAGAGGAGGTGAAGGTGGCATAGTCCAGAACCGCATAAAGTACAAATGGTTGTATCAGAGATATGAGAAGGATGATCCGGGTCCTGATCCGAGGAGGATTTCTATCCACACACAGGCATACTTGCTCATGGTTGTTGGTTCAGTTCTGTTTCCTACCAGTAGTAGGAATGGTGCACCCTGAAAGGAATATGTCCTAAGTCCAATCATGTATTAGGATTTAGGAATAACTTTTATGTAATATGTTTTGATTTCATTGATATTAATAAAAGACTTGTTTTGTTTTTATTACGGGCTCTATCTATTTAAGTGTTTAAATAAGATATACCATAGTTTAGAGTAAAGCTTTTATGGATTATGATGAGATCATAATAGTGAGACCTAAAAGATGATAACTCTAAACTTAAATAGTTCCTGGTCATAGGATTACTAACTGGTAATTAATAATCCGCAAAGATCGGTACATACTATGCTTGCTTCATTATGAAGGATATCTGTTCTCATAGATATTTGTGTGGTGATACTATAGCTAGTATGTAGGTGCTTATTATAGAATAAGTTCACTAAACATGACTCGCACAGCTGAACAACTGATGGAGTTCACTCACGTGTCAGCAGTTGTTCATATAGTGATAGTTGTACAAGTATCCTTAGACTTGAGGTCATCATAGTCATCTTGTGTACACTGAACTATGCTTTGGTTTAGTTCTTAGTCTCCAGGGACAATTATTAAGGCTGCACTGGGTATAGGAATTTGTACACGAAGATAGTGTATGATCAATAAAGGATCTACCCCTTCCAGTGAAGGAAGCGAATGTTTAAGGCTGATCCACTTATGCTAGTTCAGGAATCTCTGGCCAGAGTGAATGAAATTAGAAAGGAGTTTCTAATTTGCATAGAACTACGCATAGTAAATGGTGAGCAAGTGATTGAATTAGATAGGCTTGACACGAGATCCATGCCTTGTATTTAATCGGGACATTGTAGGGTAGAAGGAGTTTATTGTACAGTAACTATTCACTGAATAGGTTCTTGGTATTCTAAGCAGTGAATTCATATTATCCGGATAGTCGCGATATGCTGAGAAGTATCCCTCACGATGTAGAATAAATGTGATTAATTAATTAATCATATTTAATAAATTAGAGAATTTATATAAATAATGATAAAATATTTTTATTATTATTTATTTCTACTACCGGCTTAATATTGAACCTACAGGGTCACACCATAAAAAGAGAATGATTTAATGGTGGAGGAATTAATTAATAATGGCTGATAATTATTTATTTCTGAAATAAATAATTAATTGAAAAATTTAATAATTGATTAAATGAGATTTAATTGATTATAAATTAATTAAGAAAAGTTCTTAATATTATTAATTAAGGATTTAATTTTTTGAAAATTAAATCAAGAGAGAGAATTATTTCTAAAGTGTTTAGAAAAAGGATTAATAATTAAAAGGTGTTTTAATTATTAATGAGAATAATAAATGGGATAATAATAATTATATTTATGGGAAAATTTCAGCTGAAAATTTTGCCTATAAATATACTATTATAAACCCTATTTTTATTCTAACCCAAAAACCCCAAAATTTTTATAAAACTCAATTCTCTCCACCTCCTCCTCCTCCTTAACGTCGTTTTCTTGGTGGATACCGGTGGAGTGCTTCACGTTTGAGGAGCAGCTGCTAAGGATCTCCGATCGTTACTTTTGGATCGCATATTAAAGGTTAGTAATCGATCCCTATGTTTTTACCACGATTTATATGCTTTTATTTAGATTTTATATGTGTAAAAGTGTTTTATCATGCCTCCGCTGCGATTAAAATCCATCAATGGTATCAGAGCATAGGTTGTATGCATATAGACCTGTGGTAAAAATTTCAGAATTTTATGTGCATGTATGAATTAATAATGATTTTTACAAGTTATATCATGGATTAATTTTGTCTGATGAGAAATTGTTTCTCAGAATAATTTTGAAAGTTGATCTGGGTTCTTCAAGTGTTGTAGATCGTCTGGGTATTTTTTTCATAATTTTATGATGTATAGATTTTTTATTATGAATTTTTGAAGTTCTTACAATTAAATTCGTAATTTAATAAGTATAAATAAATGTATATATATTATATATATGTTTGTATTGTATGATGTTGAATGCTATCTGTTGATGGCACAGACAAAGAAAAGCAAAGGTACAGGGTACAGTACGGCGGCACGGTGACCGAAAAAAAGAAAAAAAAACGGCGACTGCTGAAAAAGGGCGGAGGACCGCGCGTCGACCACGCGCGTGTGGGGCTCACGCGCTGGCGTGCCACGCGCGGCGCGTGGTAGACACGCGCTGGTGACGTCATGCTGACGTCATCAGATGACGTCATGCTGACGTCAGCGTAGGGTTTTGGGCGCGTGAAGCGCGTGGGCGCGCGTGGGCGGAGTTCTGACACGCGCCTGACAGCGCGTGTGCGCGTGGCCGCGCGTGGGGGATCTTGTTTCGGCGCGTGAGGGCGCGTGGCAGCTCAGAATTGGGTGATTTTGGTGCCGTTAGATTCGTCTTTTCGAGACACTTCTAATGGTATATTATATGATATTTTATGAAATTGTTTCGAACTGTTTATAGCTGACAGAAGTGTTTTTAAGCTATTTTTGACCGTTTTAATTGCTTTTAAATGCTTCATGTGATACATGGATATGTATATTGCTTAGACTAATGTGCTAGATGATATAACATGCCTACCTTGATGTTTATTCATGTTTATATATGTGATATATGCTTATTTTATCATGCGATGATAGATTTAGGTGAACTTAAATGAACATAAGGCGTTTGTTAGACAACCTAGTATAGTGAAATTGTTTCATAACCTTAATAATAATATTATGAATACAATCATGAGATTCTTGTGTTTATGAAACACGTAATTGAATATGAATTTTCGTTATGAGAGAAAGGATGATTCTGTCAACAACAGATTTCTATCTGTAAGAAAGGGTTATTAAGTGACGCCTCTTGACAATGCTCCACCCGATCTGGGAATCATCTGATTATTGATTATTGATTTGAAATATTTAATTTAAAAGGAAGAATCTCTTTATAATATGATTATGATTGTAACGTAATATAATCCCTCTAAAATTAAATAATATCAAGTAGAAATTGGCCAATGACACAACGGGCTTGTGTCGGTCATATCCTTCCAACATGATAGAAAGTAGTTCTTATTTTTGAATCATTATCGGTTCGTGCTACAGCCGAGGGCTTTGATTTCGAAATAAGAAATACTTGTCTATTACATAGAGATGTGTACATTGAATAAGAATCTAAAGGTCGGTACGTGCGACAGCCGTGGGCCTTTGGGGACTGATTCAATTGTACGGAATGTTGGGTTAGACTTGACTTAGAATATTGAGTTTGTCGTGCCACAGCCGTGACTCAATTATTCAAGAGGCTAAAGTTTGATTAGGGAATAACATAAGATGTAATTGACAAGAGTTGTCTGCCTATTGAACATTACATGGCGGTTCGTGCTACAGCCGGGGTTGTGTAATGGAATGTAGGATCCCTATTTCCACTAGCATTATGAATGCTTAATTTTTCACGTAGGGGGTTGAATAAATTAGATAAACTAGTGGGAGCCACTTATGAATAAAGACCCGATTCATATAGTATTTTAAAAATGAAATCGAATATTTGCTAAGTGTTGTTATGTGTTTATCATTTACAGATTTACAATATACATTATGTCTTCTGCACTATCACTCAGGAGCATACTGGATGCTCACAAATTGACTGGTCCTAATTATGCTGACTGGCTCCGAAACTTGAGAATTGTTCTCAGGATTGAGAAGCTGGAATACGTGATTGACTCACCTAAGCCTACTGAACCTGCTAGTGATGCATATAATGATGAATTTATTGTGTATCCTAAGTGGGTAGATGATGCAAATGTTGCTCAATGCATCATGCTAGCTTCCATAAACATTGAGCTACAAAAGCAACATGAGCATATGGATGCTCACACTATCCTCATACATCTACAAGAGTTGTATGATGTGGCAGGGAGGACAGCTCGATATGAGATATCGAAGGAGCTGTTCGGTTGTAGGATGTCTGAGGGATCATCTGTGAATGACCATGTACTTAAGATGATCAATTTGATTGAACGTCTTGGACAGCTTGGTTTTGCCATGGATGGGGAGCCGAGCCAAGACTTGGTCTTGCAATCACTTCCGAGTTCATTCTCACAGTTTGTTGTGAACTTTCACATGAATAAGTTGGATGTCAGCCTGCCTGAACTCCACAACATGTTGAAGACTGCGGAATCGAATTTCCCCCCTAAGAAGAGTTCTGTTCTTCTAATTGGTGAAGGTTCCAATCCTAAGAAAAGGAAGAGGAACCCTTCCAAGAAGAAGAAAGTAGGTGAGAAAACACCGGTTCCACCAAAAGCTGAAGACCCCAAGAGCAAAGTTGTTTGCTTTCACTGTAACAAGGTGGGGCACTGGAAGAGGAACTGCAAGGTTTACCTTGCAGAATTGAAGAAGAAGAAGGGTAGTGAGACTACCGCTTCTGATTCAGGTATGTTCATGATAGAAGTGAATATGTCATTAAATCAAATTTCTACTTGGGTATTAGATACCGCCTGTGGTTCTCAAATCTGCAATTTGTTGCAGGGACCAAGGAGAAGTAGAACTCTTGAGGAAGAGGGGGTGATTCTACTAATGGGAAATGGAGCAAAAGTTGCTGCTGAAGATGTAGAATCATTTCATTTACATATGCCTACGGGCAAGACTATTGTTTTAAATAATTATTATTTTGTTCCCTCGATTCTGAGGAATATTATTCCCATGTTAGACTTGGCTGGATTTTCATTTATTATTGAGAATAATGAATGTTCTATTCTTAGAGATAATATTCTTTATGGACGTGGTGCATTAAATAATGGTCTGTATATATGTGACATAATTTACTTCAGATTGAACAAACTAATAAAAGAAAAGTGATGATGAAAATCTCACTTTATAGTGGCACTGCAGTCTCCATTTAGTAGACATGGAGAGAGGACTGCAAATTTGTTAGGAATGGTACACACAGATGTATGTGGACCAATGTCTAAGCAAGCCATGGGTGGATTTTCATACTTCATTACTTTCATAGATGATAGATCTAGATTCGGATATGTGTTTGATGAAACACAAGTCTGAAGCCTTTGAAAATTTCAAAGAGTATAAGTATGAAGTGGAGAAACAACCAAACATAGTATTATAACTCTTCGATCAGATCGAGGTGGTGAATACTTGAATGGAGAGTTTCTGGATTATCTCAAAGTAAATGGTATAGTCTCCCAGTGGACGCCTCCAGATTGGTATCTGAAAGGAAAAATCGAATATTGTTAGACATAGTTTGGTCCATGATGAGCTATGCAAATCTTCCAGTATTCCTATGGGGTTATGCATTGGAAACCTCAGCATATTTACTGAATAAGGTGCCTTCCAAATCTGTTCCTCAAACTCCGTATGAGATATGGAAAGAAAGGAAACCGAATCTTAAACACGTTAAGATTTGGGGATGTCTAGCTTATGTCAAGAAAGTTGACCCAGATAAGCTGGAATATCGATCCGTAAAATGTAGTTTTGTGGGATATCCTAAAGAGACTTTAGGGTATTACTTTTACACCGATCATCGGGTGTTTGTCTCCAGACATGCTACCTTCTTGGAAAAGGAGTTTATCCTTGAAGGAAATAGTGGGAGCAAAATTTGAACTTGATAAAGTTCAAGAAGCACAAACTACTACGGATCAAGTGGAAACACCTGTTCAGACTGAACAACCTTTTGTGGAACATCCCATTCATAGAATAGGGAGAGTGTCTCGCCAACCTGAGAGGTAATATGGCCTTGTCATTAAGAATGACAATGAGTTGTCGATCATTGATGATGACGACCCTGTAACCTATAATGAGGCTATGAGTAATGTTGACTAAGAGAAATGGCATAGTGCCATGAAATCCAGAATGAAATCTATGTATACGGGATACAAAAGAATGATTAGAGCAGATGGCCAGGTGGAGACCTTTAAGGCCAGGCTTTTGGGAAAAGGATTCAAACAAAGGCAATGGATTGACTTTGATGAAACCTTTTACCTGTAGCCCTGTTAAAATCAGTTCGGATTTTGCTTGCGAATGCTGCTTACTACGACTATGAGATCGGGCAAATAGCCAGATGGTGTTCTTTCCAAGAGAAATGAAAACCTAGTGTGTAAGCTGCTGCGAACCATATGTGGTTTAAAGCAAGCTTCTCGTAGATGGAACATCCGTTTTGATGAGACAATCAAAGAGTTTGATTTTATCAAAAACGTAGATGAACCATGTGTCTACAAAAGGGTTAGTGGGAGCGTGGTAACATTTCTTGTATTGTATTGAAATAGAGTTGACACACATAACAACATAGCAGACCCACTCACAAAGCTACTTTATGAAAGTCACTTTGATCATCATAAAGACTAGATGGGTATTAGATACCAGAGTGATTGGCTTTAGTACAAGTGGGAGATTGGAAGGAATATGTCCTAAGTCCAATCATGTATTAGGATTTAGGAATAACTTTTATGTAATCTGTTTTGATTTCATTGATATTAATAAAAGACTTGTTTTGTTTTTATTACGGGCTCTATCTATTTAAGTGTTTAAATAAGATATACCATAGTTTAGAGTAAAGCTTTTATGGATTATGATGAGATCATAATAGTGAGACCTAAAAGATGATAACTCTAAACTTAAATAGTTCCTGGTCATAGGATTACTAACTGGTAATTAATAATCCGCAAAGATCGGTACATACTATGCTTGCTTCATTATGAAGGATGTTTGTTCTCATAGATATTTGTGTGGTGACACTATAGCTAGTATGTAGGTGCTTATTATAGAATAAGTTCACTGAACATGACTCGCACAGCTGAACAACCGATGGAGTTCACTCACATATCAGCAGTTGTTCACATAGTGATAGTTGTACAAGTATCCTTAAACTTGAGGTCATCATAGTCATCTTGTGTACACTGAACTATGCTTTGGTTTAGTTCTTAGTCTCCAGGGACAATTATTAGGGCTCTATTGGGTATAGGAATTTGTACACGAAGATAGTGTATGATCAATAAAGGATCTACCCCTTCCAGTGAAGGAAGCGAATGTTCAAGGCTGATCCACTTATGCTAGTTCAGGAATCTCTGGCCAGAGTGAATGAAATTAGAAAGGAGTTTCTAATTTGCATAGAACTACGCATAGTAAATGGTAAGCAAGTAATTGAATTAGATAGGCTTGACACGAGATCCATGTCTTGTATTTAATCGGGACATTGTAGGGTAGAAGGAGTTTATTGTATGGTAACTATTCACTGAATAGGTTCTTGGTATTCTAAGCAGTGAATTCATATTATCCGGATAGTCGCGATATGCTGAGAAGTATCCCTCACGATGTAGAATAAATGTGATTAATTATTTAATCATATTTAATAAATTAGAGAATTTATATAAATAATGATAAAATAGTTTTATTATTATTTATTTCTACTACCGGCTTAATATTGAACCTACAGGGTCACACCATAAAAAGAGAATGATTTAATGGTGGAGGAATTAATTAATAATAGCTGATAATTATTTATTTATGAAATAAATAATTAATTGGAAAATTTAATAATTGATTAAATGAGATTTAATTGATTATAAATTAATTAAGAAAAGTTTTTAATATTATTAATTAAGGATTTAATTTTTTGGAAATTAAATCAAGAGAGAGAATTATTTCTAAAGTGTTTAGAAAAAGGATTAATAATTAAAAGGTTTTTTTTAATTATTAATGAGAATAATAAATGGGATAATAATAATTATATTTATGGGAAAATTTCAGCTGAAAATTTTGCCTATAAATATACTATTATAAACCCTATTTTTATTCTAAAGTAGCTTTGTGAGTGGGTCTGCTATGTTGTTATGTGTGTCAACTCTAATTCAATACAATATAAGAAATGTTACCGTGCTCCCACTAACCCTTTTGTAGACGCATGGTTCATCTACGTTTTTGATAAAATCAAACTCTTTGATTGTCTCATCAAAACGAATGTTCCATCTTTCGAGAAGCTTGCTTTAAACCACATATGGTTCGAAGTAGCTTACACACTAGGCTTTCATTTCCCTTGGAAAGAAAACCATCTGGCTATATGCCAGATCTCATAGTCATAGTAAGCAGCAATCGCAAGCAAAATCCGAACTGATTTTAACAGGGCCACAGGTAAAAAGTTTCATCAAAGTCAATCCATTGCCTTTGTTTGAATCCTTTTGCCACAAGCCTAGCCTTATAGGTCTCCACCTGGCCATCTGCTATAATCTATCTTTTGTATACCGTATACATAGATTCCATTCTGGATTTCATGGCACTTTGCCATTTCTCTGAGTCAACACTACTCATAGCCTCATTATAGGTCACAGGGTCGTCATCATCAATGATCGACAACTCATTGTCATTCTCAATGACAAGGCCATATTACCTCTCAGGTTGGCGAGACACTCTCCCTGATCTATGAATGGGCTGTTCCATAAAAGGTTGTTCAGTCAGAACAGGTGTTTCCACTTGATCCGTAGTAGTTTGTGCTTCTTGAACTTCATCAAGTTCAATTTTGCTCCCACTGTTTCCTTCAAGGATAAACTCCTTTTCCAAGAAGGTAGCATGTCTGGAGACAAACACCCGATGATCGGTGTAAAAGTAATACCCTAAAGTCTCTTTAGGATATCCCATAAAACCACATTTTACGGATCGATATTCCAGCTTATCTGGGTCAACTTTCTTGACATAAGCTGGATATCCCCAAATCTTAACGTGTTTAAGACTCGGTTTCCTTTCTTTCCATATCTCATACGAAGTTTGAGGAACAGATTTTGGAAGGCACCTTATTCAGTAAATATGCTGAGGTTTCCAATGCATAACCCCATAGGAATACTGGAAGATTTGCATAGCTCATCATGGACCGAACTATGTCTAACAAAGTTCGATTTCTCCTTTCAGATACCAATCTGGAAGAGTCCACTGGGAGACTATACCATTTACTTTGAGATAATCTAGAAACACTCCATTAAAGTATTCACCACCTCGATCTGATCGAAGAGTTATAATACTATGTTTGGTTGTTTCTCCACTTCATACTTATATTCTTTGAACCTTTCAAAGGCCTCAGACTTGTGTTTCATCAAACACATATCCGAATCCAGATCTATCATCTATGAAAGTAATGAAGTATGAAAATTCACCCATGGCTTGCGTAGATATTGGTCCACATACATCTGTGTGTACCATTCCTAGCAAATCTGCAGCCCTCTCTCCATGTCCACTAAATGGAGACTTCTGTGCCACTATAAAGTGAGATTTTCATCATCCCTTTTCTTTTATTAGTTTGTTTAATCTGAAGTAAATTATGTCACATTTATACAGACCATTATTTAAAGTACCACGTCCATAAAGAATATTATCTCTAAGAATAGAACATTCATTATTCTCAATAATAAATGAAAATCCGGCCAAGTCTAACATGGGAATAATATTCCTCACAATTGAGGGAACAAAATAACAATTATTTCAAACAATAGTCTTGCCCGTGGGCATATGTAAATGAAATGATTCTACATCTTCAGCAGCAACTCTTGCTCCATTTCCCATCAGTAGAATCACCTCCTCTTCTTCAAGAGTCCTACTTCTCCTTGGTCCCTGCAACAATTGCAGATATGAGAACCACAGGCGGTATCTAATACCCAAGTAGAAATTTGATTTAATGACATATTCACTTCTATCATGAACATACCTGAATCAGAAGCGGTAGTCTCACTACCCTTCTTCTTCAATTCTGCAAGGTAAACCTTGCAGTTCCTCTTCCAGTGCCCCACCTTGTTACAGTGAAAGCAAACAACTTTGCTCTTGGGGTCTTCAGCTTTTGGTGGAACCGGCTTTTCTTCACCTACTTTCTTCTTCTTGGAAGAGTTCCTCTTCCTTTTCTTAGGATTGGAACCTTCACCAATTAGAAGAACAGAACTCTTCTTAGGGGAAAAATTTGATTCCGCAGTCTTCAACATGTTGTGGAGTTCAGGCAGGCTGACATCCAACTTATTCATGTGAAAGTTCACAACAAACTGCGAGAACGAACTCGGAAGCGATTGCAAGACTAAGTCTTGGCTCAGCTCCCCATCCATGGCAAAACCAAGTTGTCCAAGACGTTCAATCAAATTGATCATCTTAAGTAAATGGTCATTCACAGATGATCCCTCAGACATCCTACACCCGAACAGCTCCTTCGATATCTCATATCGAGCTGTCCTCCCTGCCACATCATACAACTCTTGTAGATGCATGAGGATAGTGTGAGCATCCATATGCTCATGTTGCTTCTGTAGCTCAATATTCATGGAAGCTAGCATGATGCATTGAGCAACATTTGCATCATCTATCCACTTACGATACACAATATGTTCATCATTATGCGCATCGCTAGCAGGTTCAGTAGGCTTAGGTGAGTCAATCACGTATTCCAGCTTCTCAATCCTGAGAACAATTCTCAAGTTTCGAAGCCAGTCAGCATAATTAGGACCAGTCAATTTGTGAGCATCTAGTATGCTCCTGAGTGATAGTGCAGAAGACATAATGTATATTATAAATCTGTAAATGATAAACACATAACAACACTTAGCAAATATTCGATTTCATTTTAAAACACTATATGAATCGGGTCTTTATTCATAAGTGGCTCCCACTAGTTTTCCTAATTTATTCAACCCCCTACGTGAAAAATTAAGCATTCATAATGCTAGTGGGAATAGGGATCCTACATTCCATTACACGACCCCGGCTGTAGCACGAACCGCCATATAATGTTCAATAGGCAGACAACTCTTGTCAATTACATCTCATGTTATTCCCTAATCAAACTTTAGCCTCTTGAATAATTGAGTCTCGGCTGTAGCACGACAAACTCAATATTCTAAGTCAAGTCTAACCCAACATTCTGTACAGTTGAATCAGTCCCCAAAGGCCCACGGCTGTAGCACGTACCGACCTTTAGATTCTTATTCAATGTACACATCTCTATGTAATAGACAAGTATTTCTTATTTCGAAATCAAAGCCCTCGGCTGTAGCACGAACCGACAATGATTCAAAAATAAGAACTACTTTTCTATCATGTTGGAAGGATATGACCGACACAAGCCCGTTGTGTCATTGGCCAATTACTACTTGATATTATTTAATTTTAGAGGGATTATATTACGTTACAATCATAATCATATTATAAAAAATTCTTCCTTTTAAATTAAATATTTCAAATCAATTATCAATAATCAGATGATTCCCAGATCGGGTGGAGCATTGTCAAGAGGCGTCACTTAATAACCCTTTCTTACAGATAGAAATCTGTTGTTGACAGAATCATCTTTTCTCTCATATCGAAAAATCATATTCAATTACGTGTTTCACAAACACAATAATCTCATGATTGTATTCATAATATTGTTATTAAGGTTATGAAACAATTTCACTATACTAGGTTGTCTAACAAACGCCTTATGTTCATTTAAGTTCACCTAAATCTATCACCGCATGATAAACTAAGCATATATCACATATATCAACATGAATAAACATCAAGGTAGGCATGTTACATCATCTAGCACATTAGAACAAGCAATATACATCTCTATGTATCACATGAAGCATTTAAAAGCAAATAAAAACAGTCAAAAACAGCTTTAAAACACTTCATGGAAATATAAACAGTTCAAAACTTTTATATAAACTAAAATTGATCACTCCATTAGATCCGTCTCGGAAAAACGAATCCAACAGTATATTGCAAGCCTAAAACGGAGTTACGAAACTCCCAGAAAATCAATTTTAAAATCAACAGACGGGCTGTAACGCATTACAGGAACGCGTTACAAGCCCTGTAACGCATTCCGGTGATGTGTTACAGACCTTTTAAGCCATTAAAGGGTGTAACGCATTCCGTGAATGCGCCACAGGTGTGTAACGCATTCCCGGAATGCGTTACACCCCTATTTTTTTTTTGTTTTTCAGCAGCCGCCGCCGCCTTTTCTCGGAAACTGTGTCGCCGCCTGATCTGACTTTCTCTGTCTCTTTCTCCCGTGCAATCACAGACAGCAAATACAAACCAGCACATCAGATACATATATATACATACATACAATTCATATATATATATAAGATTTATTTAATTACGAATTTTAATTACAAGAACTTCAAAAATTCATAATAAAAAATCTATACATCCTAAAATTATGAAAAAAATACCCAGACGATCTACAACACTTGTAGAACCCAGATCAACATTCAAAATTATTATGAGAAACGATTTCTCATCAGACAAAATTAATCAATGATATAACTTGTAAAAATCATAATTAATTCATACAAGCACATAAAATTCTGAAATATTTACCACATATCTATATGCATACAACCTATGCTCCGATACCATTGTAGGATTTTTACGCAGCGGGGCATGGTAAAATACTTTTACACATATAAAATCCAAATAAAAGCATATAAATCGTGAATAAAAATTCGAGGGATCGAATCTAACCTTTTAAAATAATTCGGAGACAACGATCAGAGATCCATAGCAGTTGCTCCTCAAGTGTGAAGCACTCCACCGGTATCCACCAAGAAAACGATGTTAAGGTGGAGGAAGGAGGTGGAGAGAATTGGGTTTTCCAAACTTTTTGGGTTTTCGGGTTTGATGTGGGTTCGAATAAAATAGGGTCTATAATAGTGTATTTATAGGCAAAATTTTCAGCTGAAATTTTCCCATATATATTATTATTATTATCCCATTTATTATTCTCATTAATAATTAAAACACATTTTAATCATTAATCCTTTTTCTAAACACTTTAGAAATAATTCTCTCTCTTGATTTAATTTCCAAAAATTAAATCCTTTAATTAATAATAATAAGAACTTTTCTTAATTAATTTATAATCAATTAAATCTCATTTAATCAATTATTAAATTTGCCAATTAATTATTTATTTCATAAATAAATAATTATTAGCCATTATTAATTAATTCCTCCACCATTAAATCATTCTCTTTTTATGGTGTGACCCTGTAGGTTCAATATTAAGCCGGTAGTAGAAATAAATAATAATAAAACTATTTTATCATTATTTATATAAATTCTCTAATTTATTAAATATGATTAATTAATTAATCACATTTATTCTACATCGTGAGGGATACTTCTCAGCATATCGCGACTATCCGGATAATATGAATTCACTGCTTAAAATACCAAGAACCTATTCAGTGAATAGTTACCGTACAATAAACTCCTTCTACCCTACAATGTCCCGATTAAATACAAGGCATGGATCTCGTGTCAAGCCTATCTAATTTAATCACTTGCTTACCATTTACTATGCTTAGTTCTATGCAAATTAGAAACTCCTTTCTAATTTCATTCACTCTGGCCAGAGATTCCTGAACTAGCATAAGTGGATCAGCCTTGAACATTCGCTTCCTTCACTGAAAGGGGTAGATCCTTTATTGATCATACACTATCTTCGTGTACAAATTCCTATACCCAGTAGAGCCCTAATAATTGTCCTTGGAGACTAAGAACTAAACCAAAGCATAGTTCAGTGTACACAAGATGACTATGATGACCTCAAGTCTAAGGATACTTGTACAACTATCACTATGTGAACAACTGCTGACACGTGAGTGAACTCCATCAGTTGTCCAGCTGTGCGAGTCATGTTCAATGAACTTATTCTATAATAAGCACCTACATACCAGCTATAGTGTCACCACACAAATGTCTATGAGAACAGACATCCTTTATAATGAAGCAAGCATAGTATGTACCGATCTCTGCGGATTATTAATTACCAGTTAGTAATCCTACGACCAGGAACTATTTAAGTTTAGAGTTATCATCTTTTTAGGTCTCACTATTATGATCTCATCATAATCCATAAAAAGCTTTACTCTAAACTATGGTATATCTTATTTAAACACTTAAAGATAAAGCCCGTAATAAAAACAAAACAAGTCTTTTATTAATAACAATGAAATCAAAACAGATTACATAAAAGTTATTCCTAAATCCTCATACATGATTGGACTTAGGACATATTCCTTTCAAAAGGGAGGGAAGGGTAAGGTGCAGGCTAATGTTGTTCCTGATGATTCTATGGATAAGGATGTTCCTGGGACTGGTATTGTTGTTAAGAGGAAACGGGCTATAGGTATGCGTGATGGTAGATTGGCGTCTCATCATAGTTTTCCATATTATAAAGGCAAGTTTGATGGAGTTGCAGCTGATATTGTGGCGTGGACGCCATATGCGCACTTTTACGAGATAGAGGAGGATTCAGATGGGGATCATGACATATCAGCTTAGGATTGGGAGGCTCATTTCTTTGGTCTTGCCAGTGTTCCAGTACTATGTTATGATATTGTTGAGTATCAGCATTCTGATAGGGTGATGAGACCGTTCAAGTTCCGACAGGGTATCCCACGATTACCTGTTAACATGACAGAGTATATGAAACCTATGATTCCGTTTAATCCCTATGACTGGAGGGGTATATGGTTTGCTGAGATTGGTGAGTGGACCCGTTTTAGTCAACACCAGAGGTTGTAGTGGCTCGTCAGCCAGACTCAGTAGATGACACAAGCTACATGCAGTGGTAATCAGGCATTACACGGATGCGTGTTGGGAAGCCACAGCCATTGCCAGAGCCACAATACAACACCCGGGAGTTGTTTAACAACTCAAAGACATTTGACCTTGTAAGTTTCTTATAATTGTTTCCCCCATATTTTTTAGAATTATTTCCTCCTTTGCATTATAGTAGCATCTGATTATATGCCCCAAATGTATTTTGTAGATACAGAAGGGGTTGGCTTGTCTGCAAGCTATGGATAGCAGCATTCCCCCTGAGTATGTGCAGGAGTTTGGGAGGATTTCTCCTATGTTTGTTGAGTCGTACTATCGATTCATACAGGATGTTAGAGGTCCGGCATATAAGGCTACGGTGTTCCAACATTTCAGCTATCTCCCGAGGCGATGAGGCCTACAGTTGAGGGATTCGAGAGCTCGATGTCATTGACATGACACAGCCATCTCAACAGGTGTCACATGCCCCTACACATGCATCTGTATTTGCATCAAGGTCGTCTTCGAGGGCAGAGAAGATGGATATACGTCGCCCTATGGAAAAGAAATGGGAGATAAATAAGAGACTAAAGTGGGAGAGGATGGAGGCTATTAGAAGGTATTGGGGATGGGGAGGTTTTCCCGGGATTGGTCCTATTAAACACGATCTTATGTGGACCTTGGCCACATATGTTATGCAGAGTTTGTAACCCAAAGGATGGCTAGATGATAGGATCATATATGCTTACATGGTATAATCTTTAACCTTCTTTCATATATGTTGTTCCTTTTATTTCTCTTTAAATTTTTATATTTTACAATTGTTGTGTGATAACCTGTTTCTTGCAGTAGTTGTTGCGTGATCGTGAGGAAGCCATATCTTCCGCGAGGGTATATCCGAGGATGCCTTCATACTACTTCATGGATCCACTTTTTATGGAGTTGGCGAAGAAAGTGGACTACTCACGTCCCTATTCTGCAAAGACCATGCATTTCTTTCTTACTTGGGTGAGTTATGGGTAGGTCCACCAATTAACCAGGTGGACTACATATTTGTTCCCGCGAACGTGAATCAGAATCATTGGATTCTCATGGTATTTTTTGTGAAGGAATGGGGTGTGATGGTACTTGATCTTATGAACTACAACACTAAATATCCCGAAGAAGAAGAGTGCGTGGTAATAGTTCCTCGACGATACCTTATATTGTAGTTTTGAAATCTTTTCTTATTACTTTCGTGAACTGATGTTGGTTTTTGTTGTGTGTTAGGTTGGAGTTGTTGGAGGTATGCTTCTTTATGTTGGTAAGAATAGAAATGTCCTAAAGGAAGAGCCTTTAGTTCATGTTTGGGATGCAATGCCTAAACAAGATAACTACTTAGATTGCGGTGTGTACGTGTGTAAATATATGGACTACACCTTGCAGGGATATGACCTCGCTAAAGTGCGTTGGGATGCCTCAAACGTGGAGATCTTTCGTTATAGAATTGCTAAGGAGCTTCAAAGAGGGATGGCTAAACCCATACTAACACATCGCATGAGGCAAATGATGGAGAGGGTAGCCGGAAAGAGTAGCAGTTAGGTCATTCGTCTAGTTGTGTAGTTTAGTTGAACTTGTGTAGCTTAGTTGAACTTGTTTCCTTACATTTGAACATCATCACGTACCTTTTATTCATTTTAATTATAAATGACACTTGTTTCATTTATATCGGTCGTTTATCGACCGTGTCCATTTCCCGTCCCCTTGTTAGCTTTTTTGTTTATGTTTTTAATTGATTTGTGTATATAATGGCCCCCTTCAACATGTGTGCTCTTTTTAAAGGGTTTGGAGAGCCTTCAAATTTTTAAATCTTGAAAAATTTTGGGGATTTGGGCCATATTTGGAGGGGTGCCCAATTTTGATGATTTTTTTTTAGAATTTGACAGGCTTGCTGTTGTTATACTGTTGATATAACACTGGATTGTTGTTGGTATCCTGTAAAAAAGGGGGGAATGTGCCATTACAAATGGCACATTTCAAAAAAATCTTTCTGTCCTTTCCACGTAAAATAAGCGCGGAAGGGTTAATATTTTCCGCGGTTATTTTCTGCGGAAAGGACATAAAAATTTTAAAAAAATTAACCCCTTTTTTCTTTGAAATCTGTAAAATAATGATGTATTTCAACAATATAAACTGTATTATGGAATAAAATATTGATTACAACATCGTTACCTAGGACTTTTAAATTTTAAGCATGACTTTATTATAATTATGAGCTTATGGTCATTTTGCCAACTCTGCATGTAAATTCCCATGCATGCAAGCATAAAAAATTATAAAATAAAAGTGCATTTTACTTCATATCACATAAATAAAGTTGTGTTTCGACATAATAAGTTTTCAAGTAATGGATCAATGACACAATAGAAATTACATAATTGTCGCAATTCAAATCCAATTAAGTGCATAACTTGTCTAGTTTGACAAAATTACATCAAATACAATAAAATACTTAAACAAAGGGAATTCTCGCACGAGCTACCCTAACTAACTAAATATTTCTAAAAAGTTAGAGAATCCGCCCGATAGTTGGTGTATTGAGACCCGGGGGGCGTCGGCCCTCACAATGCATGTAACCCAATAGAGCACAACAACACAACCTTCGCGTAGCACACCTTCAGTGACTTCGACATAATTCTCGTGATAATTCTATATGGTAATGGGAATGGTGCTCGACCCATCGTAGAGAGTGAATTTACACCATGGTGCACGCCTGTGGTATCATCACCACGTAGGTGGGACACCAAGCCTTTGACGTGATCAATGCGTAATTGGTCCCGGGTGGCACCCTCACGAGGCCTCAACTTACGTATGTCCGTGATCCTATCACATTTCACAATTTTACCGCCATCCCATTTGGATAGTCTCCATGGGCCATTGGGTGACTCCTTACCCAAGTTCAAAAAGGGGAGAAAGTAAGGCGTTACATTGCTCCACACTCTAACAAACTTGCAATGAAGGGTTAACCAATGGCATGCTTCGGCCCAAACCCTTGAACGGTATGCCTCTTCTTCGGGAGGGTGCAACTCCGGGTCTTCTTCCTCCACTTGGGGAGGTCCTTCGTTAAACCGTGCTAGTTCCCCGCCCCATTCACGAGCAATTACATCCAACTTCCTAAATGTTGCTGACATACAATCCTCAAATTCGGAGTCTGAGTCCGAGAATGTGTTGCTAACATGAGACACTGACTCGTCATCCGAATTATTGGTCATTTCACCTACATATAACAAGAAGAATTGCATGTTAGCAAAATGAGGTAGAACTACTAAAATCTATATAGGTGTAAAGCACGACAAAACAATATATATATAAGAGAGTGTTATATAAAATTTGAATTACAATTGGCCACTTTGACTATTTTCAACTCTTCCATTTTCACTAAACATTTTCTAGCATCATGTCCCTCAATGTTGCAATGTCCGCATTTCCTTTTTTTCCTTGCAAGTTCCTCAACGGGACTTTTAATTCAGTGCTCTTTTTTGCGTCCTTTGGTTTTCGAAATAACGGGGTCAAGAATAGTTTCATGCAACTTCTCTCCACTTTCTTGAGTAATTTTGGTATTAAATTCACTTTCAACGCCTTCCACCCCATGAACAGGCATTTTCTCAATAATTTCGGTCTCTCGATTAATAACTCTCATGACATACTCATAACATTCCTTCGATACCATGCGACTATGACTAAATCCCATAGTGAGGAAAGTCATGTGATTAAATCTTTCCGTTGGAGTAAAATCATGGGTTGAGGCATCATCTCCGGGCATGTGATATGGCAACACACCATCAACTCTATTGGCATCCCTAGTCCACCTCCGTTTCACAAAATATTCTGGTAATTCGGCCACACACCTCTTTGTCAACACGACAATAATATGACGACACGGCATGCCCGAATGCTCAAACATTCTACATATGCAAGAACCCCGAAATGACAACTTGTTGAAGGTAACAAGATAAGTGGTTCTCTTAGACTCAACCATTAATGGTTGATAACATTTGTAGTACGTATCCTCCACATCTTCTAAGGAACGATCTCTATCCTTTTCCACAAAGTACTTTGCGGCCTCAACCAATTGGTCTTGAAATTTTTTGAACATCTCTTTGGTATAAATGGAAGCGGCATGGTGCTCCAAGGCGGTATTGATTCACATGAAACGAATTTTGTAACGTGTATTATAATCCTCTTCTTTTTCATGGATAAATTGTCTTTATAAAACTTTTTGTGCACCCTCAATAAATTCTTTCAACCCCGTGCAAGACCCTACATATGCATCAAAAAAGGCATTCATTCCTTCACTTCTTGATGTTGTTTTTTGACCCACGGAAAAAATGTTACGTGTATAGGCATCGATCCACTTATGCTTCAAATTATACAAGTTTTGCAACCATGTATTATCCTCCAACTTGTATTTCAAGATCAATGCTTTCCACCTATCCTCAAAAATTTCTTCGGTCAACGAGTGATATATGCAATTATTGAAGTCACCTTTAAATTCTTTCTTTGCATATTAGGTTGAAGGCTTCTCCGGAAATTTGTTACTAATGTGCCACGAACACAATAAATGTGTCGTATTTGGTAGTTGAGATTGAATTGCCCCCGTCATCGTTTGATCTTGATCAGTGATAATAGCCAAAGATGATTTTCCTTTAACGGCCTCTAATCAAGTACCCAAAACCCACTCAAATGTAGTCTTCAATTCATCACACATTAGTGTAAATCTGAAGAGAACTAATTGATAGTGATGATTCACCCCGGTGAACGGGACAAATGACATAACATACCTATTTCTTCGATATGTTGTATCAAATGCAACCACATCACCAAAACTTTTGTAAGCCAACAACGACCGGGGGTCAACCCATAAAAGGCACTTCAATCTTCCTTCTTCATCAATTAGAGTCTGAATAAAAAAAATTCCTCCACTTTCCTCTTCTAACTGATGTAACAAATCCAATCCCGCTTGAGCATCATTCACACCCAAATTATCTTTTCTAAAATCACGTGCGACATTTCTCAAGTGTTGGGCATAAAACCCTACTTGCTCCTCTCCTTCGTGCTTTTTTTCCAAATATATTCATTTGTTGTCTAGGCGCAATACACGAAACACGGGAAACTCTTAATTAAATTCTTTTGAGTGATGGTTACATGTCGCTCCCTTTTAATCAAACTCATCTTAGAAGGCGACACAACTTCGTGATTGTGATTTAAGTCCAATGATGTTATCTCCCAATGCATTGTATTTCGCCTATTAATCACATAAATCCTAAATTTACATCCACTTCTAGAAAGTTTATCTCTACGCCTTTTATTCTTCTCACTACCTACACTTCCTATCAAAACTTCTTCATCCTCTACAGGTTCTTTATCGCGGTTTTCTCCCGCTAAATTACAAATATAAGTACGGACATATATTGTTTTATCCACACGCCTTTGTGTATTTTGGATTTTAATTGTAAACCAATTTTTCAAAGCGTAGGCCCTAATTACATTTTCGGCGGCTACCAAATTAGGGAAATTTTGACTCAAGAAAGAAATTACAATATCTTCTTCCCCAACAACAATCTTATCCCTAGTCTCACTACTATCATGCATAAACTCACTATTTTCATGCAAATCTTCATTTTCAAATCTATGTTCACTAAGAAAAATATCTTCATCACAATCATCAACAAGGTTAACATAATCTATATTATCATTACGTAAGCAACTGCCACTAACATCAACAAACTCACTATTTACAACATTATCACTTTTTTCAAAACTTTTATACCTTCAAACCTAGCAAACATCTTATCCATAATTATAATAAGAAAAAAACAAGAAATTAAGCTTATCAAATGTAATTAGTGAGTAAGGATGAACAAAATCAATAATTCCCCCAAATTTGCTCTCCAATTTGACAAAAGTTGCACAAAATAGAAAGTGTGATCGTTTTAGAGTTATAAACAGCAAGTACAATCATTCCGCGATTATTCACCGTGAAACGGTCAGACGTTCCGCGGAAAGATAGCGTTCCGCAGGAAAAAAGCACGGACCGGGTTAATTTTTTTTAAATCCTGGCCGTTGGATTGTTAATCTAACGGCCAGGAAGTGATGTGTTGGTTAACAGTTACCTGACACATGATTGTCAGGGAACAGGACCCCAAACAGAAACAGGGCCTATCAAGAACATGTTCCGTACTGAACTTCTTACTATTATCATTAATCAACCAATATACGATAATATTCAATTACTTCTATTAAAATTATAATTAATAATTTTTTCTAATTAAAATTATATTTTTATCTTTGAATCTGCGAATCTTCAATGACATTATACATTTTTATCATTTTGCATATTTCATAGTTCATCAATTTTCACGGTGTAACTTGTTTAGTATGAGGGTTTCATGGCTAAGACAAAGGAAAGCATTACTGATGTGTTTGAAAGATTCAATAAGCTGATAAATAACTTGCAACTTTATGACAAATACTATGAAGCTAAAGAAGTGAATCTAAAGTTCCTGCTTACTCTCCATGATCATTTGGAACAGAAAATCTCAAAAATCAGGGAAGGGAGAAACTTAAGCATAATAACACTGGAAGTTCTATATGGAATTCTCAAAACATATGAACTAGAGATGATTCAAAGACAATCATTGAGATTTGGTCAAGGACATGTTGTGGAGGGATCAAGTGCTTTAATTGTAAATGAAAGTCAAACATCCAATGATGAACCAAGATCTCAAACTCCAGTTGCCTCAGCAAGAGAGCAAAGAACAAATGATTCACATGAACAAGTCATTCTGAAATTGGAAAAAGATGAGTTCTATACTCTTGAAGAACTGGATGAGCTAGATCAGTCAATGGCTTATTTGGCTAGGAAATTCTCTAATATTATAGTATAGAAGCAAAGATACTTCAAGAATAAAGGACAGTCTTTCAACAAAGACAGCATCTGGAAGGAGAAAGGGAAGTTCAATTTTGATAGCAAGAATGGCTACAAAACCGGATCTGTTGACAAATCTAAGATAAGGTGCTTCAATTGTGATGAACTGGGCCACTTTGCTACAGAATGCAGGAAACCAAAGAAGGCAACAAAATATAAACTTATCTTGAACTTGAAGCAAAGTGTGAAGCTCTTTTGAAGAAATAGCAAAGCAAAGCTTATATTACAGAAGGTAAAAGTTGGGATGACTATGAAATTGATGAAGATGAAAAACTTGGAAACTATGCACTCATGGCCTTGGAGCAAGGAGAATCATCCTCATCTAAATCACAGGTACCAACTCTTACCACCACTGATTTAAATGTGAATCAATATAAGGAAACTATTGAGAAGATGAGTACAGAAATATTTCACATTCACACAAGCATGGTTGCTGCTAATGAAGAAGTTAGCAGATTAACTAAGTTGAATGAGAAGCTTGAGAATGAAAAACAAGGAACTAAATTGTTGATAATGGAGCTTGAAGCTTTGAAACAAGAAATGGTGATCTGAAGAACATGCTCAAGTGTGCAAATGAGATTGAGGCTGTGCTAAGGGAAAAACTGGAGAAAAATGAAGTAAAGTTGAAGTCTTTCAATAATGTATCTGAATTGGTTGGTCAGTACTATGAGAAAATCAAATCACGTGCAAACATTGCTATTGGTCTTGATTATGATGCTTTGAACATTAAAAAGAAGAACATAAGGGACAAAGAGAAAGCAACAAAGAATAAAAATGTTCCAGCAATGCTGAAAAAGGTTGGGTCACCTATGTTCAAGGCTTGTGAAGTAGACTTCAGTGAAAAAGAATTGATTATCAAGCAAGAAATTGCAGATGAGGATAATGAAAAGAAAAATACAAACTCAACTCAATCTTCTATGGCTGAAAAAAATCTCATGGACAATCAAAGCACCAAAACTCATGTCAAAGGAATAAAGATTGAAGATGCGGGAAAGAAGAAGAAAAATAGAAATGGGAAAATAGGGATAAATAAACTCAATGATCTAGCTTATGTTGTAGATGCTCCTAGAAAGAAGTGTGAAAAATGTGGCTCTGCAAATCATCTAACTCGCCTTTGTAAAAAGGTTGTTAGTAAGCCAACTGAAGGAGCTTGCAAATACAATAAAGCAGATTTAAATGATCCCTACTTATTCCGTGATAAGTTTGACTGCAACCCTTGCAACTTGAAAGTGATGAAGAGTTGCCACAAACTGAGAGTAGACCTTAAAGAAACAAAAATTGAGTCTACATCAGAAAGGGAAAATGCACAACAATCATTTAACTCTATTCTATCTGAAACAACTCACGCTACTTCTGCTAAATCAGTTAACAAGAAGAAAGTACCTAACACTGCTTGGGTCACTAAACATACCTGAATCTCATTGTGTGCAGGGCAAAGTGAAGAAAGTCATATGGATCATTGACAGTGGATGCTCCAGATATATGACAGGTGATAAGGCCCTGTTATCACAGTTTGAGGAGAAAGCTGGCTCATTGGTGACTTTTGGAGACAACAGCAAATGATTCACAATGGGAAATGGCAAGATTGTTTCTGAAAATGTTGTCATTGATGATGTAGCACTAGTAGCTGGTCTTGAAGTGAATCTTCTCAGTGTTAGCCAATTTACAAATAAAGGATTTGAAGTTTTATTCAACAAAGAAGAATGCACTTTTATCAGCAAGAAAACTGGTGAAGTTGCTCTGAAAGGAGCAAGGAAAGGAAGCTTGTTTGTTACAGATTTGGACTCAACAAATAAGGATGGTATTTGCTGCTTCTACACCAAGGCATCAGAAGAACAAAGCAAGCTATGGCATAAGAAGCTGTCTCACTTGAATTTCAAGGCAATTCACAACCTAGTCAAAAAGGAGTTAGTGAGAGACATGCCCAAACTGGAATTTGCTCAAGCTAAAATTTGTGACGATTATAAGAAAGGAAAGATGAAAAGATCTAGTCACAAGTCAAAAACTGTGAGTTCTATAAGTGCACCCTTGCAACTTATTTACATGGACTAATTTGGGCCAGTGAATGTCTTATCAATTTCAAGGAACAGATATGCACTTGTGATGGTGGATGATTTCTCAAGATACACTTGGGTAGAGTTCATGTACTCTAAAGATGAAACTCCACACATCATAATTGAGCACATCAAGAAGATAGAAAAGCAGGCTGAAGATTATAATTGTGTGAAAAGACTGAGAAGTGACAATGGAACAAAATTCAGAAATGTTACATTAAGTGAATTTTGCAAAGGCAAAGGCCTTGTTCAAGAATTCTCAGCTACCAGGACAACTCAACAAAATGGAGTAGTTGAGAGAAAGAACAGAACATTAGTTGAAGCTGCCAGAACAATGCTGCAAGATGCCAAGTTGCCAACAAGTTTCTGGGAAGATGCTGTTAACACTGCTTGTTACACTCAGAACAGATATCTCATTAACAAGGCACATGGCAAGTAACCTTACTCGATCATGTCTAAGAGGAAGCCTACTGTAAAGCATCTTCATGTGTTTGGAAGCAAGTGTTATATTTTGAAAGACAACTCTGAATATGTGGGAAAATTTGACTCAAAGGTTTTTGAAGCAATTTTTCTGGGATATTCACTGGAAAGAATAGCCTACAAAGTTTATGTGACTGATCAAAAGAAGATTATGGAAAGCACATATGTGATCTTTGATGATGACAAATGTCCAGGCTTGAAATGCCTTGATGATAATGAAGCTGAAGCTCTGACATTTGAAAACCTCAACATTGATAGTGACTCTGATGGAGAAGTTGAAGTTGATGCACATCATACATTAAATGAAGAGACTACTCAACATGAAAATCATGAAAATTGAAACTCATCTCAAACACCCGAATTTGAGAGCACAAACTCAGGGGGAGAAACAGAAGAAGAATCCAGCAGTCATACCAATAATGAAGAAAATAATGAAGGCACCAGTCAACAAACTCATACAAGGAAGTGGGATAGGAGTCACACTAGAGTTGCAATTATTGGTGATCCTACTGCTGGTGTGAGGACCAGGAGTGCAACTGCTAATGAGTGCCTACATGCATGTTTTCTGTCTCAAGTAGAACCTAAGAAAATGGATGAAGCTCTTCTGGATCATGACTGGATATCTGCCACACAGGAAGAACTGAATCAGTTTGCAAGAAGCAAAGTCTGGAAATTAGTTCCTGCACCAAGGAATATAAGCATTATTGGAACAAAATGGGTGTTGAGGAAAAAGATGGATGAAAATGGTATAGTTACTAGAAACAAAGCAAGGTTAGTTGTAAAAGGCTACTCACAAGAAGAAAGAATTGGTTATGATGAAACTTTTGCTCCAGTTGCAAGACTTGAAGCTATAAGAATTTTCCTAGCATTTGCTGCACACTCAAACTTCAAAGTGTGTCAAATGGATGTCAAAAGTTCCTTTCTGAATGGTGAGCTGGAAGAAGAAGTTTATGTGCAACAGCCACCTGGCTTTAAAGATCCAAAATTTCCAAATTTTGTGTACAAATTACTCAAGGCTCTATATGTACTAAAACGGGAACCTAGAGCTTGGTATGACACACTATCAGATTTCCTACTAAAGCATAGTTTTACTAGAGGAATCATAGACAAGACTCTCTTTTACAAGAATTATGGTGAAGATATGATCTTAGTTCAGATTTATGTGGATGATATCATCTTTGGTTCTACTAATGAGAAGCTTTTCCAAAGATTCTCCAAGTTTATGCAAAGTGAATAAGAAATGAGTGTGATGGGGGAACTGAGTTGCTTCCTTGGACTTCAAGTCAATCAAAGAAGTGGTGGTATCTTCATCAACCAAACTAAATATATCAAGGATCTACTGAAAAAGTTTGGAATGGTTGATTGTTCACCTGCATCTACACCTATGTCTACTGCTACTAAGTTGGATGAAGATAAGAAGGGCAAGAATGTAGATATCTCAAGCTATAGAGGGATGATTGGATCATTGCTTTATTTAACAGCAAGTAGACTAGACATCATGTTTGCAACATGTTTATGTGCAAGATTTCAAGCCAATCTAAAAGAATCACATTTGATGGTTGTAAAGAGGATTTTTAGATATTTGAAGGGAACCCCAAACTTGGGATTATGGTATCCTAAGGGAACTGGTTTTGTAGCTGTTGGTTACACAGATGCAGATTTTACTGGATGCAGAGTTGACAAAAAAGTACCAGCGGAAGCTGTCAATTTCTTGGACAAAGACTTGTATCCTGGTATAGCAAGAAACAACAATCTGTATCAATTTCTATAGCTGAAGCTGAATACATAGCTGCAGGAAGTTGTTGTGCTCAAGTGCTTTGGATTAGAAATCAGCTAATGGATTATGGCCTAGTATTACACAAGATTCCTATTATGTGTGACAATACTAGTGCTATATCTATAGTAGTTAATCCAATTAATCATTCCAGGATAAAGCACATTGATGTTAGGTACCATTTTATTAGAGAACATGCTACAAATGATACCATTGGGCTCATTTTTGTACCAACAGAAAAATAATTGGCTGACATTTTTACTAAACCTTTGGATGAAGCAACTTTCACTAGACTCGTAAGTGAAATTGGAATGCTTAATTCTTTATCCTAAGGCAAGAACTCATCTAATATTTTACGGCAGATTAATCTCCAGTAAATCAATAGTAATTTGATTTTATTGGAAGTTAACTGAAATATGAATTATAAATATTTCAGAATTCTCTGCATATTTGTATTTGAAATTCAAATTCAACTTGGAATTTTTCAAATTCTAAGTAAATTGCTCAGTTGATAATTTACATTCTTATTATGTAAAATTAACACAAGGCAGAATTACATAAACCAAAAGTATATAGAGAACTGAGTTCTCGATAAGTATAAATTGACTTCTCGACAAGTCATTTTAGGACTTTTCGAGTGAGTACTCGATAAGTCAATTTACTGACTTCTCGAGTGACTTCACGAAAGGCTTTAATATGATTTATCGATAAGTCCTTGTAGAGTTCTCTAGTAGTGTTTATTCACAGAGTTCTCTACAAGTACAATTTTTTGACTTATCAATAACTCAGAACTGAGATAATTTAAATTAACAAATTATTTTGGTAAAATACTTTTGAAAATTTATTCTAATTTTATTTTGAATTTATTCAAATAAAAGTTAGAATTAGTTCAGTCCACTTCTTGGACAAACTGGGTATTTATTTGACATCTCAATTAGTCAAGTTTGAGTTCTCTAAAAGAGTAATTTAAAATGACTTCTAGATAGACTAACTCGAAATGTCTATTTTTGAATTCTCGACAAGTCATTTACTTTTACTATAAATACCCAGACTTCTCGAATACATATTTTAACTTGGATTTTCTCAAAATTCTGAGCAAACTGAATATTTATTAATTCATATTCTAAATATATGAAGTTCATAAATAACAGTTCAAAAGAAGCAAAAAGTATGAAAAACTGAAATAATTTAATTCATAAATTATGTTCAGCAAAATACTTTTGACATACTTTGTCTATATTTACTTAGACTTATTAACACATTTTTTTAAATGTGGAATATGTTAGTCTAATGTAAGTAGACTAGTACATTATATGTGATGTTGTGAGGGTGCTAATAATGGTTAAATTTATTTGACCATATGCTAATTATGTGTTTTGAATTTATTCAAAATAATTTCTTTTTAGTATTTGTCCTGATGGATTAGCTAGTGAAATATTTTGATGATTAGGAAAGTTTTTTTGGGAGTACTTGTTTATTTGCATGGGGAATAGTTAACCTAAAAAGTGAACTAAGATTCTTGAGTACTTGCATGGGGAATAGTAACTAGTCATTTCTAACTGTCTAGATTCTCGTAAAGTGTGCTTGTGTGATTATTACACTTATTAACCGGGCATTTCAAAAGTCTCTTGGTTTTTTTCCTTTCTCCCTCAATAAATTCAAATTCTTCGTTACTCTTCACTACTTTCTTTCTTAACAATCACCCAAATCTCAACTCGCCTCTTGTTCATCTCTCTCTCTCTCAAATGGATGCCCCGGTCTTCTACAAGATTTTTAATGGAGTTTATCAACCCGTTCATCACTTGGATGATGACCAAGTTTATTTTGACCCTATCGGACTTTATGTCCGTATCAAGGGGGTTGCTTGCAGTCCCTTTGATGTTCCACTTGATGTCTTTGACGAACTCTCGTGGGACGATCAGATAAACTTCCTTTTCTTTAAGGGAGAAGTCTCTCTGGAGCAGGAGAGACGTGTCAGGGTGGCTGAGTAGCAACACCTTGCTGCTCTGGAGTTGCAGGAGAGGATCATCTCTCTTGCGCACTCCATGTCCAGAGCTTACCAGCGCAGGGCAAGGAGGATAGAGGCCGACAAGAAGAATCCAAAACTAGAGTAGTTAGCATTATGATTCACTTGGTGTAATCTATATCTCAATGTACTCTGTTTTTTTATTATTAATGAAAATTCTCTTCTTCTCTATCAATTTGTTTTTGTTGCTTGTTGATTATGTCATGATTGCCTTGTGTTTACAACTCCATTGATTATTATTTTTCCTGTCAGAGTATTTGTAACTGTATATCTCAATGCATATGCCTAAATAAAATTCCAACAAGACAAATATGTTCAATGCATTACAGGTCCAACACAATCTACTCAGACAACAACAGGAAATTTAAATAGTCAATCAACGGGTATTTGTGCTAAACTATAGCTAAAACATTTCTAAACCAAACTGCAGTTCACCCAGGCACAACAACACAAACACAAACTCAAACACAATCCCACTCAGGTGTCTCTCAAAAGAAACCTATTTTATAAAAGGACGGCAATTTCACCATGTTCTTCAGATTGTTTTGTTGTTTGAGAAGAGAAACCATCACTAACATGGGAAATTCATCAGTTTCTACTGAATATCCCATGAACACCTCTAATGCACCTTCATGTGCAAAATATTCTTCACAGACTGAAAGGTTTGAGGGTAGTACTCCTGAGGGGGAGCTTTCTAAATCCTCTCCAATTCAATTGGAGGTTCCTCAAAAAGGAACAACTCCCCTCATAACTCTAGAAAAAGCTGCCTTAGCAGTCAAAGCTAGAAGTACAATTGTCTATGATGATGTCATGAGAAGGGCAAGTATAGCACATTTATGTGCCAGTGTGTTGCAAGACACACAAGGGTTTGAGGCTGGTGTACATGATAGTAACCCAGTCAAATCCCGTCCAATTCAATTGGAGGTTCCCACTTCAAGTGAAGAACAACACACTGTCAAAACCACAGAGCAATTTGTGAGTCAAACTATGACCCTAGTCACAGGTGTTTCTGATGATTCATTCATCTTACAATCTCAAACTGGTATTTACTCTTCTGATGAAATGAGTATGGTTAGACCTATATGGATTACCCCTAAACATATGATCACAGACAACTCTTCTCAGCCACCTCATATCTCTGTAAGTCAAACAACAATTGAGCCTTTCATGTGGGAATGAGAGAAAAGATTGAGAGAGAAAACATAAAGTAAGAGAGGCATGATCCTTCCTGGAAAAAGGAGAGGTAGATGAGTGTCTGGATTTAGTAATCCTTGTGAGGAAACTTCGACTCTCAAAAGTCATGAGACTAGTGTAGTGAGAAGTAGTGAGACTACTTATTCAAAAGAACGGAGAGTTTAGGACTTTTGTTACTGACAGACTTCTTCGGCAGATCTAAGTGAAACTCCCATTCTACTTGTTAAACTCATCACCACATATCTAACTGAAGCTTGAAGCTGCAGACAGTGTTCAAAATGGACAATGATAGCAGCTTGAACAATGTCCATCTAGCTGGATCTTTCTACCTGGAGATAATGTCAAAAAGGGGGAAAATATGTCTAAATGCTAAAACAGTCGATGGATGTTGCCAGACAATAAAATTATATTGTTCATAGGGGGGGAGAAGAATAAATCTAAATGCAACTCATAAAAGAAGACTAGATGGGGATACTGAATTCTACATTTAGCTAGAGTTTTGACATCATCAATCAGAACTTGTGCATAATTCCATAATGAACAAGTTGGGGGAGATTGTAATATATAAGTGATGATGTCAAAGATCACTGGAGATAACAATATCATTAGTGTCTCTGATCAAAGTATGAAGCAAGCCAGATGGACATCTGATCTAAGGAGGAGATTAATGAACTGTTATTTTTGGTAATCAGTGAAACCTGGGGCCAACCCTAAGTAAGTTGCATTGTTATCTTAATTTATATTTTGTACTTGTAACACTTATAGTCTATAAAAATACAAAGGAGCAGACTGGAGTCTTTTTCCTGAAACAGTATCAAGCCTAAGGATTCTATCTAGAAGAAGATCATGCCTCAGAAGAATTTTGAAGAAGCTTGGAGTTGAATAAATCTGTTTGGAGAAAAATACTCTAAGTCAAGATCTCTACAAGTCACAGATTTAATGTTATAGAGAAGTCATTCGAGAACTCCAGAATGGCTTCTCGAGAAGTCAGGATAGCTATTAGAGAACTCAAGAAGATATCGACAAGCCAAATTGAAGAACTGAAGATTGGAGATATCGACAAGTCATTCCTTCACTAGAGAATTCAGAGTTTTCGATAAGTCTATATTCAGTAGAGAACTCTGAGTTATCGATAAGTCAAGTTCCACTAGAGAACTCAGAGATATCGATAAGTCAAAATTCACTAGAGAACTCTGAGATATCAACAAGGTGAATTTGACTAAAGAACTCTGAGATATCGACAAGTCAAGAAACCACTAGAGAACTAAGAGTTATCAATAAGTCAAAGTGAAGATGTGAAGACTAGAGATCTAGACAAGCCAAAGTTCTCTTATAGAGAACTGAAGACCTCTACAAGCCAAACTAAATATAGAGTACTAGAGATCTCAATAAGCCAATATACTTATCAAGATGTCAAGTGCTCTATATACCTAAACTGGAGATCTCGATGTACAATCTCAAAGTACAAGGTTGCAGATCAGTTCAAAATCCTAGATAAACAATCAACAAACAGTCCAACAGCTGGATTGACAAGTCTACAAAAGCAGTTTGAAGAATGTGCAAGATCAATGGCAAAGATTAACTGACAGAGGAAGATTAAAGTAAACACGAGATGCTAAAGATATGCTAAGCCAGAAATGGAAGATCTGCTTTTCTATAAATAGAATTGACAAGTGACAATTTAGAAAAACTAATAGCATGTCTTATTACATACTGTGTAAACCAGCAGTTAACTGATTTATAAAGTTAACACTGGTCCTTAGTCAGTTGTAAAAATTTAGATCAGATTTCTTGTAACACTCTCAAGTAGAAGCTAAGCTCTTTATTAACAAAGAGCCTAGAAATTTTGTAGCAAAACAGTCTTAATTTTAATATAAAATTAAGTGAGTTTTGAAGATTTATGTTCTTTATTTTTCTGCAAGTTTAAATTCTGCATGAACACATTTCACTACAAAAATCAATTTACTTTGTTCAACCATAAATATTCAAGAAAAGCTCAAAAACAGTAAAACACATTCACCCCCCTGTGTGTTATTCATTTTCTAACAACCTTCATACAATTAAATATAAATGTAGTCCAGTGTTTAGATTTTTGGATTATACTAACTGAGATCGAAGGTACTGATAACCTCACATTAAACTTATGCTGTGAAATTTGAGTTCTTGCAAAATTCTAATACTTTCTGAATAAAGCCACGCTAAAATATTCAAGAAAATGACACCCCGCTGGCTAGTTATGGCCTTGGTGCATGGGGTGCCTATATATACCGCGTGTAATATGTATAGACTTTCAACCAACCCCCAGGCACCAGCTGCAGTAGTTAACTTACAGTCTCAGAAATTTAAGCGAACACATTAGCTTCACAGGTCTAGAAACTTATATACTCCACACAAACACACACAACTTCTCTTTCATATGTATCTTAATCACATGTACTAGTCATTTTTTACCATGTATCTTATTTAATTTTGATGTTACTTCGTTTCTGTTTAAATATTGTTGATTATAATTCATTTTGATTGATTTTAGTGACTTGTGCAGTTGATTTTTTGTTCAAGTAGTCAAGAAATGGATTTGTTGGCTGATTGCAAGGTCTGCATTTACTTCCTACATCATTTTATTTGGTATTATTATGTTTATCAGTCAAATTTATGTCTTGAATTTTTTGGGGATCTTAAGTTTTATGTTTAAATTTAAACAAATTTTTCGAAACAAATGAAGTGATGTCACAACATATGTGGTGTGGACATTATCAGTGTTTATAAAAATGATCACAAAAACATGTGCAGGTTATGTGCAGGTTTTGCATAAAACATAAATCCGCTACTATATATTCATGTATAAAACATAAACACTTTTGCGGATTGGCCTGCGGTTATTTGGCATCTCCAATGGCTGGCACCCGGGATGCCAACTTTGCCACATAGTAAAAAAAATATTATATTTAATTGTCTTTTTTTTCCACATCAATTTTGGCACTCTTTTTTCACAAAACACTCCAATGATTGGCATCCATAAATGTCAACTTCAATATAATTACAAAAGAATATGTGTAATACAAATTAATTAGAAATATAATAAATTATTCATTATTTATTGGGACCACAAATGAAATTGTCATGATAGTTTATTCACTGTTGGGATCACAAATGAAGTTGGCACCTACTTTATGGGATGCCAACTTTTGGCACCCCAAGTTGGCACCCCATGCCACCTCACTTGGCATCCCATGGCATTCCAATAACTCCAATGGAGTGCTAACAAGGGTATCAAGCCACGTCGTGCCACATGGCGTTGGCACCCCTCTTGGCACCCACCATTATAGTTGCTCTAATAACATCTTTGTATTCAACATTACTCTTGATGACGAAATGTCAATGCTGCATTATTTATTAATTATCAAATTGGATCATGCATAATTGTGCATCATACTAGAGGCATTCTTATATATATCCACCTCAATCTGATTGTGAAGCAGTAAACGCAATGCTGCTGCACTGAAGTTGTTTTCTTTCTCAAGTTGCTCCATTACACAGTCATTTTAAATTCTTAAATTTTACGGATCAAGGCATGCCTTTACTCAATTAGATTTATATGCATTAATTTTATATGTACTATATGTATAAGCGCTCATGGATGATATCAAAATTTATCTTATCCACCAGGTAAAGTTGGCGAAATTTCGGGTTAAGGAGTTGAGATATCTTCTAAGCTTGCTTGGTCTTGCATAGCATGGAAGAAAGGCGGTATGGTTTCAATTGCTTTTGTTATATTTTTCATCAATGCTTTGTTGATAGTTAAATTTTTCACTTTTTTGCATGCATATCGTCTTGTTCTATGTTGTGTCATGCAATTATAACTTAATTATAACATTAAAGTTCTAGTATCACATAATTGTATACATTTGTAATATTTGATAATATACCTGCACAATACTCGAGCAACATTCTTTATTACCGAGTCACCTGGCCATGAAGGGTTGATTCCCATGTTTGCAGAATACGTACTATATACCCTCTAACAAATTAATCCTCTATATTCATATCCCTTGGCTACATCCCCCGGTAATCAAACCATATCAGGAAAAAGATGGTTGACCTTTTAGTTTTTGCATATTAATGATGTTTCTGTATTTTGCTATCTTTTTAAAGGATTCACCTCCTGTAGACGTCTACTTTACAATAGTAAATAATTATTTACATGGGTATGGATGTGTTTATTCTTGTAATCTGAAATTCGCTATTTTATCATGTGCAGGACCTTGTAGACCTAATAAAAGATTTGCTTACTTCTGAACAAGGTAAGCTGCTGATAGTACTTAACATTCTATAACTATTTTTAATTAACTCCCGACATTCACAAGAACATGTAAAAATAACTTTAGACTCCGCTCACACTAGTTATTGTATGTGTAAATATTGCTCACCTAAAAGGGGATTGTGGGATGGCTTTATATAGATAAAAAGCTTTCTTTTCCGAAAAAAGTGTTCACATTCTATAAAATTAAACTTTACTACAGACTTCTGAAGTCAAGCCTCTGTAAATCTCTGTTAGCTGTAAATTAAAAATTCAAAACTTTATGGTTCTAATTTATATATATTTATTCTTTTATCTCTTGGCTGTATATAACTGAAATTGATTTTTTTTTCTTATGCACTTGTTCGTTCTAAATTTAAAAATGGCATTTCTCACTTTTTGCTCAGCGTCATTGGGTGCCTCAACGAGTGCCTTATCAGAGACTTTTAGAATGGAAGAAGTTGCAAAATTAATTCAAGACGTGCACATGTGATATTTTGGTTGTCATGTCAAATAAGTATATACTACGATCAATAATTTAGCCGAGAATCAAAGATAAACTGTAGCTTTACAAGAATATACTGGCTCTCTTTTCTTTAATTCTTATATTTCTTATATCTTTCTCTTAGAATGATTCATTCATTCACTTGTTCTATCTTTTTGTTCAGAAATATGGTGGCAGAAACATATGAGTCAGCACATGCTGGACAGACCAGATGTCCGTGTGGTTCCCCATCGCCTGATTTTTTTAAGACTGTCATGGTCGAGGTTAAATTTAAACTTCATCTTTCACAGGCGTATTGTGACTTTGTGTGTGTTTATGTGTTCTTGTTTTTCGTTGAGGATAGTTGTTGATTTGCTATCGATCTGGTGGTTTTGCCAGTCCCTCTAATCAATTTACATTTGGTAAGATAATGAATGTATTAACTCTCAATTATGTTAACTGCTAGCTATTACTGTAAGTGGTATTTACTGCAACTCCTGAAAATGGAGGTTATGGAGAACCTACGCAGTGCCACTGGACAGGCTATCCATGGAGACGTGGACAAAATGTTGAATCACCTTTTAATTTGCATCCATCACATACAAAGTAATAAAACCGAATGAACAATCTGTTCCTGAAGGAGATTCTTTTATAATCCACCATTGGTCGAAGTTATTAGAACTTGAGTACTGATATACGAATCATTCTTTTGAGTTTGTAGTGTTACTGAAGTCATGCTGCCATTTTTCTTTGACTGGATAGATGATTGTTTAGTACTTCCAATTGATTATATACAATTCAAGTAAATACTTTGAAGTAACAAAATTGCTGCATACCTAGAAAGTAGGAAAGGTAGAACATTTAATGCCGTGGATATTTCTGAATTCTCTTATTGTTTATTTTAATCTAACCTAAGCTAAAATTTCCGCAATTGGTTCATTTAACCTATTACGTTGTGAATTTTTGTCAAGCATAATTGCTCAAGTGTTTTGTCATTTGTGCTATTTAAAATTTTTATCCATCAGCATAATTATTTTCCTCTTGCACAAGTATCACCTTTTTAATCTACTCTAATTTAATCATTAACTTTTCAAAAAAATTCTCTTGACAGTGCAAATTTCCAGATTGCCATGTGCTGCAACATAAAGTCTGCGTGCGAGGCCTTCGTGCAGTTCCACCTCACTTTCACTGTGAAGTTTGTCGAATGAATCGGGTTGATCTGTATGTGTATTTCTTGATATATTATTTTACCTGGAAATGGTCTTAACATGTTTAATGGGATATATAAATGTGCATTAGTCCTATGATTCTAATTTTAAGTTTCTGGCTATTGAATTTTGTGTTGCATCTTATTTTGAACTCATTTTTGACTGTGCTGCCATAGTTATTCTTTGTTCTTTAACTTGCATGTTTCTTCCTTTGAAATCCATCAGGAGATATCCTATAGAACCTTTGAGCCCTTCCTAATTGACATCTCATTGACCTTGATTTTAAAAATTGTACTTGTTTGAACAGAGTGTACGTTGCTATTTTTCGGAATGAAAAAAACTCAATATTATTGTATATTTCAGATTTCTTTTTATCTTCTCTCCTCGACTAGCCAGAACAAATGTAGCAAATGTCAACAAAAATGAGAAAGTTAGCAATGTAGTTTATATTTATATATTTGTAATATTTGAATCGAGCTTCCCAAGCACCCCAATTTTCTTTATCATTCTTAGGATTTATTTTGTTTTATTAGTGTTATTTCCTTTTTTCTTTTAAGTTTTTCTTTTTTAAAATTAAAATTTTCTATATGCAAGACCAGCTGCATTATTCAGTTGTACTTGATTAATACAAACATTTTCAACACTTCTAAGATATTTGGTCAGCAGCCATTTGTTTTTAATAGTAAAGAAAGCTCATTCGAAGGTCCAGAATATGTATAATTGAATAAAAATTTTGTTCGTACACCATATTTCACATGGTAGATTATTTAAATACTTAGCATTATTTAACATTTTTGCAACCTTTCATGCATACCTGGCTTTTTTCCTGGTGTTATAACGTTTTGCTGAAGCAGGTTGTGGGTTGGTATGAAGAATTTTTTATATCCAACAAGGCCGGAGCTTCCTGAATTCAAAGTGGATGGGTAAGGATGGATCTTTCAATATGAGTATATTTCTATTTGTCTAGATTCTCAGGTTCATTAATTCTACCTAGTGCACCCCATAGCTTAATTTTCATTTAGCTTTCTATACGAACATAGTCCTGTAAAACTAATTTTTACCTATCTTTATATACAGAACAAACAACACTGTGAATTTAAATACAAAACTCGAAATACAAGGTAGAGATCTACATCTAATTGATCGTGAAGGTTATGAAATTCAGGTAAGCTTCTAACAAATTCATCTATTCACCTGTCTTTTAACTGGAATATTAAGTGACTAAAATGTTGTAGCACTATATTTGTAATCAGGTCTGGTGCATTCTTCTTAATGATGCTGCTCAGTTTAGAATACATTGGCTAAAATATAGTCAACTGGAAGTCAACGGTATGTAGACGTGTAATTTTATGTGTATACCCAAATCGTTAATCAATTGAATTTACCGACCTTTGAACATAAATTATATTTTGAAGGCATCTTAGCTTCATTGAGTATCCAAAATATCTTTCCTGCACAAATAGAACAAGTTTTTCAAACATTTAGATATTCATATAATGTTCAAAAATCACTTTTTTATGTTATGAAATTGGATTTCAATGTAACATGATTATATTATTGTGACATGGTATTGTAAAGGCCGTTTCATGAATTTTTCAAAAGATATACTTGATCTTAAAAGTTTGAGCTTACTATATATTCCATTCTAATTCTCAGGCATTGAGATGGGGATTGTTGATAGACCACAAAATCAGCTGTTAGGCGTAAATGGTCGCGATAGCGGCGCACTTGTAAGTCCTTCCTTATGTGACCATTGACCAACTTTACTTTGCAACACCTGTTTCCTTACACTATATATGCCCTTCAGCAAGATTCCATTTTCACCTTCATTGCTGACCGCCTGAACTAATATGTTATGAATATCTTGCGTTGGTCATTGATTCTTAATAATTAAGGTCATTTGAGTGACTAAATAATTTTCTGCTAACTTGTGGCCTTTTGATCGCTTCTTGCAGATTTCAATGTGCCTGAAAGAAGGATTGAATAAGATCGCTTTTTCAGCGCAAGATAATCGGATTTTTTATCTAGGCGTTCGACTTGTTAGACCGCGCACCATTAAAGAGGTATTTTAACCCTATTATACAAGATAATTTTTATATCCAATGAAAAGTTTTAATTTTGTAGATTTATGCGGCCCTTAACAGTCATAGTAGTTCTCCAAAAAGGGAATACTATTGTTAAGAAGATTTAACGTCATAATTTACAGAACCGATTGTCAGATAATGAAGATTTTATTTTTGCAAAAATCAAATAATAAATACTTTAACTCAGAAATAGCTGTAAAAGTTTTAAAACTTGATGATAGTAATGTTAGTGTGCCACCTTAGAAAAAAAATTAAAGGAGAAATAAATATGTGTTAATTAAGAAAATGACATGTCCAATTTGAAGGAGAAAGTGCCGCTTGGCATAAGTTGTCCTTTTTTAGTATAAGGTAAGATATATCCAACTGCAAATACCATTGGTGTTAAATGTAAACAGGCATACATAGAGCTAATGTTCAACACCCAAAAATTACCATTAGTGTTAAGAACTATATATTATCATGCAATCACATAGCATGCGGTCCTTGTCTGGTATTCTGCTTTGCTATTTTCTGTCATCTGTTTAGCTGCATACAAACCTTTAGAAGGTTCAGTTCTTTATATTCTCTTTCTTTTGTGGCAATCATTATATATTAATTGCTTATATACTGTTGTCTATGTTGGATGTGGTTCTTCTTACTAGATTTGCGAGGTAATTCTTAAAGAACAGGAGGGGGAGACGTTAAATGATGCTAAAGCACGCGTCATTTGCTGCTTAAGAGGTGGAACAACATCACATGGTAATGCTGATAGGGACTTCGAAGTTCTATCTGAAATGACAGTTAATCTCTGTTGCCCAGTAAGTAATGATTTTTTGATTATTTTCATAAGATGTAGATGTATGATGAAGTTGCATATCTATGTAGTGTCCCCCAGGCCCCCCTTGCAATACTTGACTAGTAAAAGATTAGTAATGCATCTAGGAAGGTTCACTTTAAAGCTCTGCGGGTTTGATGAAAAATTTAGACTGGAAAAAGGCATTTAACACACGGATTTTAATTTAAAATTGTAAATTTTTTATAATTCTGTTTTTATGGATGACTTTGTAGTTAGTATAATATATTTCAGATTTACGTTGTCTGAGTGATTCTTCTTTTTCTTGAATTATTTGGGATGAACACCTATATATCTTTTGAGAGAAATAATGATGACCACATCCTCAATGTACATGTTTTGTTGGGTAGGTTTAGTGCAGATTGTTTGGTTGTGAATTGTGAATCTTAGAAAATCTGAACATGATTTTGTGACTATAGATGGCTGGATGTTAGGGTTTTGATACTGGTCGAGGCAAGACAGCTTTAAGATTTTTCTTCATAGAATGGATTAAAACTTATCTCCTATTAAATTGGTATAATTTATTAACTAACTCATCAGATCCATAAAATTACAAGACAACGTAGGGATGAACTTGTTTCCATAGTCTTGGATTATTTCTCTCTTTTCTTTCTTCAAAACTGATATTGTATTCATAGTAATAAACTTTCATTAATCTGTCCATACATGGCTACATAACCAAAATACCAAATCATTTTACTTTTGTTAACTCCACAATTTGAGAAGTTTTGTTCATTATGAACTGTTTATATAAAAATTAATCATTAACGTCTGAATGGCAGATAAGTGGTGCTAGAATGAAGACGGCTAGCAGGTTTAAGCCATGTGTCCACATGGCTTGCTTTGACCTTGAATCATTTCTCGGACTCAGACGGACAGCTAAGCAGGCAAGCGATTGAGTGTTAACAACTAAATTTTACGTTTTTATTTGTGAATTGTGTATAACCAGTGTCCATTGCAGGCGCAATGTCCCATTTGCTTGAAAAAATATCCATTCGAGGACATTATAATTGACCCCTATTTTAATCAAGTAATATGCACGGTATAGTACTATTCTTTTCAGAAAAATTGGTTTGCTTAATATTATTTATATATTCATAGAACATTTTGACAACCATTAACTTGAGTGCATGGCTTTTTTGGATTATTTAGATTGAGCAATCCGGGGAAGACACCACAGAGATTAAGATGAGGTCTGATGGTTCATGGTTTGTAGATCATAGACACAGCACATCCCTGAGAGTACAGTGTGACTTGAGCTCCCCATCCAGGACTACTAATAATGGTGCTTCCTTAGAAGATCCAATGATCATTAGTGATTCTGAATGAGAGAGCAACCAAACGGATTGAGCTAGGCCAAAAACAGCAGTTTCGAAACTTGATACGGGATGTTTAGATACCAGAGGTTTAAGACTATAACTAGATCACTCTTTTATGATTGTATAGATCATGGATTTGTGATCGTCCAATTGAGGAAAAAGTTTGAACCATATGAATGTAGTAGACAGTACCATTCAAGGACAAATGCTTATATGGAACACGAAAAATTCATTCTTCAGCCACAAGTTGGGAATTTTAATAGGTATTTTCTATTTTCTTTTACAAATAATGCTATACAGTTGAGTGAGATCTTAGTATGATTGAACATTCAAAAAGGGGTTAAATTGATATAAAGTTTTTGCTTTGATAGTATATTTTTATTTTTTGTTGTTGTACTGATGTTGTACATTTTTAAGTTAATGAATGCAATTCTTGAGGAAGCTCATCTATTACTTTTTGGAATCTACGGTGTCATATGCTCTACTTGTATTATTTTAGTTACGTTTTAGGTGTTGTTAGGTTTTAGTTTAGGCTGACTCGAGTTTTAAAAAGGAAATAAAATGAAAGGGAATGCAAATAATATAATTTGTACTACTTTTCATTCTCCTGAATTTTTTAAAGGAGGAAAGTAAAGAAAAAGGTGTGAAATTTTTATATGCTTTCCCCTCAAAATTTTCATTTCAAAAATAGGATGAAGAGAAAAGCAAATGGAGAGTATTACTGAAAAATACTTAATAGTACCATTATGCCGTATTTAACTAAATTCTTATTTTTTTTAAAATATAAGGACATTATTATGATTTAAGTATGTAACAATGAATTATATGTTATCCTTCTGATTCATGAAACAGAATAAAAAACTAGCTCAACTATATATTTTTGTAAGCTAGGGTATAGCCTAATGAAATATATTGCACTTCTTTCATTTATTTCTTCATATTACTATACCACCCTTGAAAAATCCAGAACTCAACTTGTTTATCTTAGAATCTATCTATTGTTGTTAATATAATACTGTAATTACTTCCCACCTTTTAAAAATTCCGAAGCCTGACGTACAGTTGGAGAAGAAGTCAAATCATTTTTCTTCCAAATCTATGTATTATGTCTATAATACTGCAACATATGATACTTCACTAATGTTGATGTAATGGACTAGTTATAGCTATCTTATGAAATAGTTAGTTACTGCTATTAAGTGATGTAGTTAATTGCTGGATCAGGCTATGTTTGTTTTGTTCTATTGTGATTATGTTGGATGTTTGTGGAATTATGCTCAAGGTGAAATACAGAGATGAAGATTGTATTCCTACTCTTTATATATGGATAATATGTTGATTTATGCTTTATGTTTGGTTCTCATTTTGATGGTTAGTTTTAGCTTTTGAATTGCATCTTATTCTAAAATTAACGGCGTATGCCTACAATGTTATTCCTCTTTCAATTGTTATCTTAAGTATTTTGCTCTACCTCTTAAAAATATGTTAGTCCCTTAACAATATAACAAGAATTACAGAAGGGGAGTTGAATGGAATTCTTGAAACTTTTTCTTCAATAAAAATGTTCTAACTCAAATATATATATATATAGTGTGAATTGATTAGCACAATGCGGAATAAAAACTTAAATGAATCAAAACACAAGTAATTAAAAACAAGAGTCTTTCAAAACTTTCTGGTGGATTTGAATGATTCCACCAGAGATATATATTATATATCGAGAGAACCCTGTGTGCAAAATGCTCACAGCTTCTTACAACAATTGAACAACTAAGACTACAGAGAAATGCTAAGAATTCTGCTTACAAATGTTTCTCTGCTATGTTGCTTAGGTCGATAGTTTCTTAGTTGCTACTTCTTGGATTATATATCACCAAGATTACAAAGTAATGAGACATGATAATAAAACAAAACTATCTAGTATATTACAATGCTACTTCATTACTCTATTCCAGCATCTTTGAATATCTTCATAATAGCATGGAAATGGCAATGCTTCTTTGTTCTCGAAAACTCAGTTGAATAGGCTACCACATTCCATTTGCATCCACTCGACGCATGTGACTGTGTTGTCACTGTCAACATATATTTGAATTCTTTATCCGTCGGGTTTATGATCATTCGTCGAGTTGTCTAGTTGATCATCCGTCGACTTCAATATAGTTTATCCGTCGGGTAGCAATCCGGCACTTGACTTCATTTCATTTATGAAGAATTACAAGACATCATCTATGTACAATTAATCAACCTATTCTGCATATCTAGTTGAAGTCAACATGACTTGAATACTACTTATAGATTCTATACAATGGTGTATGCAGAAATGTGCTACAGTCTTATTGTTACATAAGCTACTCACTCGATGGATAATGAGTTATCATCCGTCGGGACTATAATTAGTCATCCGTCGGGACTATAGATCTTATCCGTCGAGTGCTACATAACTTCACTAAGTAAAATCTGCCAAGGTATTTTGTTCATGAAATCATCAAGTACACAACATATACACAACAATCTCCCCCAATTTATGTCTACTGGAATTGTAGCCATAAATTAAAAGATACTTGATGATAACAAAACACCCTAAAAATATAACTTTTAAAGAAAGTAGATATTACTGAAAAGTGCTTCAATTAATAAAAACTGTATAAAGTTTTGCTCACAGTCATTTTCAAGATGCTCCTCTAGCCTGAGCAGATTTATCTAGTTCCTTGAAGGTCTGGATCTCTTTCCAATCTTTCTGTTGTTTTATTCAATCTGATTTTGGAGCTGCCTATGGAATTCCAGTTCATCAGATTATGAGAGATTTAGCTTTCCTTGCATTTCCAAAAGAGTCTCATTACTGGAGATGCTCAATTGGTCTTCTAATCTGAAAAATCTTTTCACACCTTTGTCATTTATGAACTCCATCAGCCAGTAAGGCCTTAGATGCACTTTTCTCCCTGTGTAAGGGATGATTAGAGTCTTTGGGAGTGCATCTTTGGCTCTAACACTCCTTAGTTCTTCAATCTTCTTCAGTACCAATCTTCTTGCAGTAATGTTGAACCCAAAATTCTTCTTGAAGGATGAATAAACTTTAATCAGTACAGCTTGGCTTTCTTGAAGGATCCTATGAAGTGGCCACTGAATCTCCTTTCCTCGTTTGTACTTGAACACTAACCTTTCAGGTAGGTTTCTGTATGCATCGATTCCTCTCACTTCATCTAGTTCATCTAGATAGAGGTTTAGATAAGAAAATTCTTTGATGTCACACAAGTACATGTAATCTCCCCTATTGACTTTGGGCTGAGCTTTGACTACAGATTTGGATTTGAGAGGTGACAACTTCACTTTCTTGACTGCTCTTGACTTTGTTCTCCTTGGCTTGCTGAGGATTGTAGATTGAAGTCGGGAATTGTGTTGTGAATATGTTGTGTACTTGATGATCACTTAAATAAAACATCTAAGTAGATTTTACTTATTGAAATAATGTAGCACTCGACGGATAAGAATTATAGTCCCGACGGAAAACTCATTATAATCCCGACGGATGATTAACTTATTATCCATCGAGTGAGTAGCTTATGTAATAATAAGTTTGTAGCACAATGATGTATGCACCTTTGTATAGAATCTGTAGTAGCATATGAGTCATGTTGACTTTAATTAGATATGCAGAATAGGTTGATTAATTCTATATAAGTAATGTCTTGTAATTCTGTATAAGTGAAATGAAGTCAAGTGCCAAAATAGCTACTGACGGATGATTAACTAAGCCTTCGACGGATGATCAAATGACTATCAATGGATGTTTAACATAGCAGTCGACGGATGATCAATCAAGTCATTGACGGATGATCTGAAAGTCGACGGATGATCATATCAAGAATTCAAACATCAGTTGAACAGTGAAAGCTGACACACAGCCGTCAAGTTGGATACAAACACATTGTGGAAGCCCATTAACTGGGTAATAGAGGACAAAAAGCAGCAAAGATTAAGACTGTTAGATTTTATATTTGTTCAGTCTTTTTGACTTTGTAATCTTGGTATTATATAAACCAAGAGAGTAGCAAATAGAAAAATAACTGAGATAGTTGAGAAACACAAAAACAGAGAAATCTTTGTAATTAGCATTTCCTGTATTCTCAGAAGTTCTATTTTGGAAGCAACTGTGAGCATTTCTGCACACAGAGTTCTCCCGATATATTATATATATCTCTCTGGTGGAATTGTTTAAATCCACCAGAAAGTTTTTAAAGACTCTTGTTTTTAATTACTTGTGTTTTGATTCATTTGAGTTTATATTCCGCATTGTGCTAATCAAAATAAATATATCAATAATCGAGTTGAACATTTTTATTTCAAGAAAAAGGTTCAAGAATTCCATTCAACCCCCCTTCTGTAATTCTTGCTACATTGTCAAGGGACTAACAATTGGTATCAGAGCAAGCTCTTAATCTACAAAGAGTTTAAAGATCAAAACAATTCAGCAAGATGAACAAGAAAGATGTTGGAGTCAAGATTCCTTTTCTTGATAAAGATAATTACCATCATTGGAAGGTAAAGATGCATCTTCATATGCTTTCTCAAGATGAGGCCTATATGGACTGCATAGAAAGAGGCCCTCATGTTCCAATGAGAACTGCAACAGGAAATGAGCCATCTGTTCCAAAGCCAAGGCATGAATGGTCTGATCCTGACATTGAACAAGTCAGGAAAGATAAAAAGGCCATGGACATTCTGTTCAATGGTGTTGATGCAGACATGTTTGATAATATCATCAACTGCAAGACTGCCAAGGAAGTTTGGGACACAATATACATAATCTGTGATGGTACTGAGCAAGTAAGAGAAAATAAAATGCAGCTCCTGATTCAACAATATGAGCATTTTCACAATGAAGAAAGTGAGTCACTCACTGATATTTTTAGTAGATTCCAAAAACTACTAAATGCTCTTAAGTTGCATGGAAGAGTCTATCAGACTAAAGACTCCAATATGAAATTTCTTAGATCTCTTCCAAAGGAATGGAAACCAATGACAGTCTCATTGAGAAACTCACAAGATTATAAGGAGTTTACTTTAGAGAGACTGTATGGCATTCTGAAAACCTATGAGCTTGAGATAGAGCAGGATGAAAGAATGGAGAGAGGAAAGAAGAAAGGAGGATCCATTGCACTAGTTGCTGATCTGGAAAAGGACAAAGAAGTGAAGATGGAAGCTGTGGAATCAACTTCAAAGGTCTGTGAAAGCAAGGGTAAGGGGCTAGCTGCAGAATGTGAAGAATCATTGAGCCAAGATGACATGGAGGACATTGATGAGCATATAGCATTCCTTTCAAGAAGATTTTCCAAGCTCAAGTTCAAAAAGAACTTTGGAGCAGCCAAGCCAAATAGAAACATGGTAGATAAGTCAAAATTCAAATGTTTCAAATGTGGCTTGGCAGGGCATTTTGCAAATGAGTGTAGAAAGTCAGATTCCAGTAAGAAAAGGTTTGAGTCTATAGATTACAAGCAAAAATACTTTGATCTACTCAAACAAAAGGAAAGGGCTTTTATTACACAAGAGAATGAATGGGTAGCTGATGGTTTGGATGAAGATGAAGATGTCAGCTATGTCAATCTAGCCCTTATGGCCAAGTCTGATAAAACAAAGACAAGTTCCTCAAGCAATCAGGTAATCACTACAAACCTTGCACATTTATCTAAAGATGAGTGTAATGATGCAATAAATGACATGTCTACAGAATTATATCATTTGCGTGTTACACTTAAGTCTCTCAGTAAGGAAAATGCTAAAATCAAAGAAAACAACTTGTTTTTAAGTGACAGGAATAATGTGCTTGAGTCTCAATTTGTTGAGTTCGAGAAACTAAAAATTGAGTGTAGGATTGCCAAGGAGGAATTAACTGAGTCCTTGAAAAATGAAGAAATCTTGAAGAAGCAGCTCGATCGTGAACAAGAGGTGATTAAAGCATGGAAAACATCCAGAGATGTTCATGCTCAAATCACCAAGGTTCAAGGAATTGAGTCTTTTTGTGATGAAGCCTGGAAAAAGAATAAGGAGAAACTAGAACCTATGTTGGTAGATGGGTTGCTGACAGATGTAGACTCGACGGATGATGAGGACTATCCGTCGGATAACAAAAAGTGTAATCCGTCGAATGATAAAAATCCTCATCCGTCAGTTGTAAGAAAACCCATTAGCAAAGCCAAATTAATCAAGTTAAATGATAAGTATGGGTCTGTTTCCAAGAACTTTGTTTCAGGAGAGTCAAGTCAAGCTAGAAAGGGAAAAAGGCTAATGTTGGTCACATGACTGTCAAACAGTTAAGTGACAGACTTGAGAAAATAGAGGTAAAAACAAAGACTAAAAAGAAAAAACAATAGGAATGGTAAAGTAGGGATTAACAAACACAATAACTATACACCTGATAAATATGCTCCTAGAAAGATCTGTGTCAAGTGTGGTAGTGTAAATCATTTGTCAGTTCAAGACACATGACTGGTGATTCTACCCTGCTCACAGAGTTCAAGGAGAGAGCTGGCCCAAGTATCACTTTTGGAGATGACAGCAAAGGTTATACTGTGGGATATGGCTTGATTTCAAAGGACAATGTCATCATTGAAGAGGTTGCCTTAGTGGATGGTCTCAAACACAATCTGTTGAGTATCAGCCAGCTTTGTGACAAAGGCAACTCAGTAACCTTCAACAAAGAAGCATGTGTTGTGACTAACAATCAAAACAACAAAGTGGTACTCACTGGTGTGAGAAGAGGAAATGTGTATCTAGCTGACTTCAACTCAACTAAAGCAGAATCTATAACTTGTCTTCTCAGTAAAGCAAGTCAAGATGAAATTTGGTTATGGCATAAGAAGCTATCCCATTTAAACTTCAAGACCATGAATGAGCTGGTAAAGAAAGAGCTAGTTAGAGGCATTCCTCTAGTGGAGTTTACAAAGGATGGACTGTGTGATGCCTGCCAAAAAGGGAAGCAGATCAAAGCATCATTCAGGAAGAAACTTGATTCAGCAATTGAAGAGCCTCTGTAACTCCTTCACATGGATTTGTTTGGACCAGTCAATGTATTGTCAATCTCAAAGAAAAGATTTTGCCTAGTAATTGTAGATGATTTCTCAAAGTTCTCTTGGACATATTTTCTAAAGTCTAAAGATGAGGCTAGTGAAATCATCATCAATCACATAAGGCAAGTTAACAATCATCCTGATTTCAAAGTTAGAAGAATCAGGAGTGACAATGGAACTGAGTTCAAGAACTATGTCATGAGAGCATTTTGTGAGGAAAATGGGATCTTGCATGAGTTTTCAGCAGCAAGGACTCCACAACAGAATGGAGTAGTGGAAAGAAAGAATAGATCTCTTATTGAAGCTGCAAGGACAATGCTTGAAGAATCAAAATTACCAACATATTTCTGGGCTGAAGCTGTAAACACTGCATGCTACACTCAGAACATCTCTCTGATTAATCAAGCAAGATACATGACACCTTATCAATTGTTCAAGAACAAGAAGCCAACCCTAAACTTTCTTCATGTCTTTGGCTGTAAATACTATATTCTGAGAAATCAAACTGATCAAAATGGGAAGTTTGATGCTAAAGCAGATGAAGGAATTTTTATTGGATATGTTGTTGGTAAAGCATATACAGTCTACAATCTAAGAACCAACATTGTTGTTGAATCTATACATGTTGTGTTTGATGATAAAAAGATTGAAAGACTAAAAGATGGAGATTACCATGAGAGCCTCAAATTCGACAATGTTGAGATGGTCAGTGATGAAAGTGATGAAGAGAGTGATCAAGAAATAGTGTCTAAGGATAATGCAGACAAATCTACCACTAATGAAGCACATAACTCAACATCCGTCGAGTTACATAATGCTTCATCCGTCGGAAGGCAATCCGTGTTATCCGTCGGAAGACCTCATCCGTCGGTACTCAAAATTCACCATCCGTCGGGTTATCTAAAGGAGCAGGAAATCAAGGACGGTCACCTATAGAAAGTACCCCTTTCACAAATCAAAGATCCACAAACTCAGGGGGAGTTTCTAGCAATCAAAACTCAATCACACATCAAGACAACATTGAGGTCTCTTTATCTAGAGCTAATCTACCTCAACCAAGGAAATGGACAAAAGATCACCCCTTTGAACTGATTATTGGTGATGTTTCTTCTAGAGTTCAAACCAGGAAAGCAACTCAAACAGAATGTCTATACAGCAGCTTTCTGTCAGAGGAAGAACCAAAGAAGGTAGAAGAAGCCTTGTTAGATCCTGATTGGATTTTAGCTATGCAGGAGGAGCTAAACCAATTTGAAAGGAATAAAGTTTGGAAGCTGGTACCCAAGCCTAAAGGAAAGAATCCAATAGACACCAAATGGGTATTCAGAAACAAGATGGATGAAAATGGCATAGTAGTAAGGAACAAAGCTAGATTGGTTGCTAAAGGTTATTTCCAGCAAGAAGGAATAGATTTTGATGAAACATTTGCTCCTGTTGCAAGACTTGAAGCCATCAGAATCTTCTTAGCCTATGAAGCCCATGCCAATTTCAAGGTCTATCAAATGGATGTCAAAAGTGCCTTTCTGAATGGAGATTTGGAGGAAGAAGTGTATGTTAGTCAACGTCCTAGCTTTGAAGATCCAAATTTTCCAGAGTATGTCTATTATCTACTGAAAGCACTTTATGATCCAAACTTTATTTTTCAGAAATGTTAATGGCTCTAGCATACTTGTTCAAATTTATGTAGATGATATTATCTTTAGCTCTACAGATGAGAAACTTTGTAAAAAGTTTGCCAAACTGATGCAAAGTATATATGAAATGAGTATGATGGGAGAACTAACTTACTTTCTTGGTTTTCAAGTTAAGCAAGTTAGTGATGGAATATTCATTAGTCAAACTAAATATATTTTTGATCTTTTAAAGAAGTTTGATCTAATGGATTGCACATCTGCAAAAACTCCCATGGCCACTGCAACTAAGCTTGAACTAAACACTATTGAAAGGTCTGTGGATATTTCAAGCTATAGAGGCATGGTTGGCTCACTTCTGTACTTAACAGCTAGTAAGTGATGGAATATTCATTAGTCAAACTAAATATATTTTTGATCTTTTAAAGAAGTTTGATCTAATGGATTGCACATCTGCAAAAACTCCCATGAACACTGCAACTAAGCTTGAACTAAACACTACTGAAAGGTCTGTGGATATTTCAAGCTATAGAGGCATGGTTGGCTCACTTCTGTACTTAACAGCTAGTAGGCCAGATATAATGTTTGCTACATGTTTATGTGCTAGATTTCAGGCTGATCCTAGAGAGTCTCACTTAATAGCTATTAAGAGAATTTTCGAATATCTCAAGGGAACACCAAAACTTGGCATTTGGTATCCTAGAGATTCTGGTTTTGTTCTAACTGGTTATTCAAATGCAGACTATGCAGGTTGCAGAATTGACAGAAAAAGCACAACAGAAACTTGTCAATTCCTAGGAAACAAGCTTGTGTCCTGGTTCAGTAAAAAGCAAAATTCAGTTTCTACTTCTACAGCTGAAGCTGAATATATTGATGCTGGCAGTTGCTGTGCACAGATCTTATGGATGAAAAATCAATTGCTAGACTATGGTCTGCAAGTTGAGAGGATTCCTATTTTCTGTGATAACACAAGTGCAATTGCCATCACTGAAAATCCAGTGCAACATTCAAGGACAAAGCACATAGACATCAAGTACCATTTCATAAGGGAACATGTAATGAATGGTACTGTAGAGTTACATTTTGTTCCAAGTGAGAACAACTTGCAGACATATTTACCAAGCCACTGGATGAATCCACCTTTTCTAGGTTGGTAAGTGAGTTAGGTATGCTTAATTACTCTTGAATCTATCTGAGTTATTTTACAAGTTGAAAAGTAGCCAAAAATTTAACTGATTTTTAGTCATGAATGAGATTTTGACTTAAGTCAAAATTTACATCTCGACGGATGACCATTATCCATCGAGTTAAGTCATCCGTCGATATACAATGTGCAAATAAAAATCAATTATTTTTCTGGAATCTTTTAAAACTCGACGGATAACAGTTTATCCTCATCCGTCGAAGTGTCTAAATCTTAACCGTTAATTCCCTGAATATTATCCATCGAGTATACTTACAGTTTGTAAGCATTACACGACGGATAATGAGTGGAATTTTTACAGTTTATTTTTAAAACGGCTAATTTAGTCAATTTCTATTGGGTAATTTACTTCTCTTTATTATTTTTATCCGTTGTTTTTTAGCAAAGTATAAAAGCTTATTTCATTCTAATCATTTTTTTTATCATTCTCAAATTCAACTGTGTTTATTTCATTCTCTCTCAAGCAAAAATCCTCTTTCTCTTCAAGCTTTCCTTCTCTAACAATGGCACCTGTAGTAAAGATTATGTCTCAGACTGGGTTCATTTATGAGAAGAACAACTTACTGCTTTGATCAACAAGGGCATTTAGCAATCAGAAGACTATCACAAGATGATGGACTTCGTGAAGAACTGCAAGTTAAGTTTTGCCATGCTTGAATCACCCACAATCTTTTGTGAAGTTGTAGAAGAGATGTGGACCTCTGCAATTTACAACTCTACTGACAAAACCATCGCTCTGACCATCAAAGGTAATGAATTCTGTATCAATAGTGATGTGATAAAAGCATGTTTCAAGATTCCTGATGATAATATAACTTCACCACACACTGACACTAATTTGATCAATATGCTTAACTCCATGCATTATGCACTTCCTACTAATAAGCTAAGTGATATTAGGAGATTAGGTCTTAGGAAGGAATGGAGTTTTATGTGTGATGTTGTAACTAAAGTTTTCTCTTGGAAAATCAGTAATTTTGATTCTGTGAACATTTCCATGCTTAACATGCTATACATTCTAGTTACAGACAAATTTTATAATTTCAGTGACCTTGTCATATATGAGTTAGGTTTTAAACTAGGTGAGTTAGCCAAAAGGGGAAAGAACATATATTATGCTAGATTTTTTATGCTATTGGCTAACCATCTCTGTCAAGAAATTGCACTTGAGAACCCAACCAACAAATTAGCTTGTTGGGTTCAAGAGAGAAGAATCATTGCAGATTTGAACAGAGCCAACCACCATAGGGATGTGCCAATGTTCTATTTCCCTGTAATGCTGACATCTCAGGTAAGTGAGGTAAGTTCATCCATACCCTCAACTATTCCAATCTCCTCTATTTCTTTGACTTCAGGCATAGCTATGGCAACTGTAATAATGACCAAACAGTTGCCTACCAAAGTTGCCAAATCAACTGTAATTTCCAAATCCAAATCAAAGAAAACCCCCTCTGGTATCTCTCAAAAGGTACCAGTTGAAAAATCTACCAAAACCAAAGAGGGGAGTGTGAAGGAGGGTCAGATAGGTGAGGGAAGGGGTGAACATCAAAGAAACCCCAAGGATAAGGTTGGAGAGTTGAGTGAATCCCAGCCTAGCCACACTGCAGTTTCCCAACAAACTACAGTGCTTAAAAAGGACAAAAGCTCACTTCTAGTTGCATCCTCCCAAAAGGATGTGGCTATTGAACAAAGCTCTCATCCAAGAGCACAGGCCAAAAGGGTTAGGGACACAAGCTCACCCCAAAATTACACTAGAAAGAAGAAATCCAAAACAACTGGGGATGCACTGGGCACACACACAGTACAAACTGGTGCTAAAGACACAGTCCCTGCACCTTCTCAAATTCAGATTGATGTGGCTCCAATAAATGTGGAGTCACAGCCAAAATCTCTTATAATAGAAGCCACTGAAACACCATACTCACCAACTAACTCACTGGAAGTGGATATGATAAACACTTCAATTCCTGATTCCCCTTCTTTAACTCTGTTGGGGAAGCCAAAATCTAGTGCAAGTGAGCATCATCTTTTAGATGATTTGTTGGCTCACTTGCCAATTCTTTCAGACACTATTGTGACATCTGTGCCTCAAATAACTTCAATCAACATAGAGTCAACAATAGTTTCTCTCCCCACCTCATTCATTTCTACTCTCTCGATGGATATTTCTCATCCGTCGAGTAGTGATTGTATCCCGACGGATAAGCTTAACAGTAGTTATTCGTCAGATAGCTTTACCACTCACCCGATGGATATCACTTATCCGTCGAGTATCTCTGCACAACTTCAAACTTCAATTATTTCTAGTGCAGAAGATTTAGTGGTAATACAATCACTCTTAGGACTGAGAGAGGAGAGTGCTTTGAGTGAGAGGCTGGGTTGCTCCCAGGCAAAAGGAGAGGAAAAGAGTGAATCTCAGTAATCCATTTCTTCAGGATTGGCAAAAGTGAGTGAGAGGAGTCTCACCTTAGTAGGTGAAGGTGAGGGTGTGAGTGTGGGGAGCCAGGGTGAGACCCTGATGCAACAAAAGAGAGAATATGAGAGAAAGGCAGGTACTAGAGAAATAAGGGTGGATCCAGCCATTGCTAGTGAGTCAATGATTGTGGATGATGCTGAAAAGGGAAGATAATTTCAGCAATATTACAAAGCTAAAATTGATAACATTTCCTTGGATGCTGACACTTTTACTCATCCTGTGTCAGCCTATCAATTGTTGGCTACTCAGGGCAATGTGGAGGCAGAGCAGACTTTGAATTTGGTGCACACCACAGAATCTCTTCAAAGAGATAAAGCTGCTGTTAACAGAATGCCTTCTCAAGCTGGAGAGCCATCTGAAGAATTTGGAGTAAATTCTAATGATGATGACTCTGGTTCTTTGGATGGAAGCATGAACTTAGGGGGAGCTGAAGGCCCAAGTTCTGCTTTAAGTTTACTTGAATGGGCATGGGCAAAAGAATCTACACCAGGATAATTTGAGGTGTCTTTGGTCAAACAAGTAACAGCTATTCAACAGGCCCTTCAGGAAACTTCAGATGCTGGTATCAAGGTTGTTCTTCAAGCTCACCTAGACTCTCTACAACTAATGAAGATCCAGTATTTAAGACATAATCTCAGTGTGGATGAATTGAAAAGAGATATAGCTGACTTGAAGACCTATAACTCTGAGAAGCTGGATTCAGTAATGCCATATGGTACCATGCAAGATCTACTACTAATATTGAGGAGAGAATCAGACTCTGAAAAGAAGCTAGCCAAGCTGGAAAACAGAGTTCAAGTTATTGAAGATTCAGTGGCTATTCTTCTTCAAAATCAACAGACTCAGACAAATCTTCTCATGCAACTGGCTAAAGCACAAGGCCTAACTCCTCAACTTGATGATAATAAAAAGGCGGAGAGAGAATCAAGTAAGGGGGAGAAAGGACCAATAAAGGGGGAGAAACTTCAAGTACAAATCAGCAAAGTAATTGTACCTTCAATTACTATCTCCAAGCCACCAGTTGCAGATGGTATAGATCTAATTAAAGCAGCAGCAGCAAATTTGAAAGTGCTGAAAAAGGAAAGTTGAGTTTGATCAACTGGGATAAGATTGATGAGGAGATACAGAAAAAGTTTGAACTGGTCAAGGAGCCAGTTAAGTCAGCCATCCATCACTCTCATGTCAAGCCAATCAGTGTGAATGAGATGAGCATGAACTATCTGGAGAAAGGACAATCTTCCTGCATCAAATCACAAAAGGCTGAAATAATTTTCAAACCAAGGGCAAATTATCCAAAGTCATCTTTGAAGAATCCCTTGGACACTGTGTATGAGACACCCAAGCCTGATGAAAAGAAACTTCTGTCAAGATCCATTGTCTTCTATAAAGATCCAGCTAATTCAACCTCAAAAAGGAGAATTGCTAAGATATTCAGAAATGGAAAGGAAATTTGTGTGGTAGCTGGACATCCACAATTTGCTCAAGCAAAGAAAGAAGAGAAAGCAAGATTAAAGAAGGAAAAGAGGCAAGCTGCTCTAGATGCTAAGAAATCTAAACAAAAGAAAGAGTAGATTGTCATCTTGGCCAAGCTACAGGCTGTAAACTCTTCTCAACAAATTCCCTCTCAAACATCTGAAGCTGCTGAATCAAAGAAGAAGATTGAAGAACAGAAGAAATCCCCAAGAAAGAAGGAATTGGCTAGAAGAACAAAAAGGAAACTGGATGTTGTTGACAAGGAATTGGAAGATCAATTTCCTAAGGAATCCACACAAGCTAAAACTCAAGCATCAAAGCCCTCTATGGTATTTGAAGGCATAAGGGTGGTGGACCCCTACAGGAACATACATGGAGAGCCTATTGTGCCAAAGGATGAGCCAATAGAATGGGATAAATTACCAATTCCTGACTTCAACTTGCCAATCCTTACCAAGCCAAAAAGGACAAAATCAAGGGCAGTCAAGAAAGTGAAGTTGTCACCTCTCAAATCCAAGTTAGTAGTTAAAGCTCAACCCAAGGTCAACAGGGGAGACTACTTGTACTTGTGTGATATCAAAGAATTCTCAGATCTAAACCTTTATCTGGAGGAACTGGATGAAGTAAGGGCAATTGATGCATACAGAAACCTACCTGAAAGGTTGGTGTTCAAATACAAAGGAGGAAGGGAGATTCAGTGGCCTCTTCACAGGATACTTCAAGAAAGCCAAGCTGTGTTGATCAAAGTCTATTCATCCTTCAAGAAAAACTTTGGGTTCAATGTAACTGCAAGAAGACTAGTATTGAAGAAGATTGAAGAGCTGAGGAGTGTTAGAGCTAAAGATGCACTCCCAAAGACTCTAATCATCCCATACACAGGGAGAAGAGTGCATCTAAGGCCCTACTGACTGATGGAATTCATGGATGACAAGGGTGTGAGAAGATTCTTCAGACTAGAAGACCAATTGAGTATCTCTAGCAATGAGACTCTCTTGGAGATGCAAGAAATGCTAGATCTCTCAGAATCTGATGAACTAGAATTCCACAGGCAGCTCCAGAATCAAATTGAAGAAAACAACAGAAAGCTTGGAAGAAGATCCAGACCTTCAAGAAACTAGAAAAACCTGCTCAGGCTAGAGGAGCATCTTGAACTGACTGTGAGCCAAACCTTGTACACTTTGTTTAATTGAAGCACTTTCAGTTTTATCCACTTATCTTTAAAGATATATGTTTAGGATGTTTTGTTATCATCAAGTGTCTCTTAATTTATGGCTACAATTCCAGTAGACATAAATTGGGGGAGATTGTTGTGAATATGTTGTGTACTTGATGATCACTTAAACAAAACATCTAAGTAGATTTTACTTAGTGAAATATGTAGCACTCGACGGATAAGAATTATAGTCCCGACGGATGATTAACTTATTATCCATCGAGTGAGTAGCTTATGTAATAATAAGTTTGTAGCACAATGATGTATGCACCTTTGTATAGAATCTATAGTAGCATATGAGTCATGTTGACTTTAATTAGATATGCAGAATAGGTTGATTAATTGTACATAAGTAATGTCTTGTAATTCTGTATAAGTGAAATGAAGTCAAGTGCCAAAATAGCTACCGACGGATGATTAACTAAGCCTTCGACGGATGATCAAATGACTATCAACGGATGTTTAACATAGCAGTCGACGGATGATCAATCAAGTCATCGACGGATGATCTGAAAGTCGACAGATGATCATATCAAGAATTCAAACATCAGTTGAACAGTGAAAGCTGACACACAGCCGTCGAGTTGGATACAAACACATTGTGGAAGCCCATTAACTGGGTAATAAAGGACAAAAAGCAGCAAAGATTAAGATTGTTAGATTTTATATTTGTTCAGTCTTTTTGACTTTGTAATCTTGGTATTATATAAACCAAGAGAGTAGCAAATAGAAAAATAACTGAGACAGTTGAGAAACACAAAAACAGAGAAATCTTTGTAAGCTTAATCTTTAGCATTTCCTGTATTCTCAGAAGTTCTATTTTGTAAGCAGCTGTGAGCATTTCTGCACACAGAGTTCTCTCGATATATTATATATATCTCTGGTGGAATTGTTTAAATCCACCAGAAAGTTTTTAAAGACTCTTGTTTTTAATTACTTGTGTTTTGATTCATTTGAGTTTATATTCCGCATTGTGCTAATCAAAACAAATATATCAATAATCGAGTTGAACATTTTTATTTCAAGAAAAAGTTTCAAGAATTCCATTCAACCCCCCTTTTATAATTCTTGCTACATTGTCAAGGGACTAACAAATTGGTATGTTCTCCCATTCTATTGGCTCATCCTTGGTCATAATAGGTTCACCATGAATATTCATGTAGGGATCCACCACCCTGATATCTTCAAATACCACATAGGGCTTTGATGCTTGAGTTGTGGATGGTGTGGATTCCTTAGGAAATTGATTATCCAATTCCTTGTCAATAATATCCAGTTTCCTTTTAGTTCTTTTAGCCAATTCCTTGATTCTTGGAGATTTCTTCTGTTGTTCAATTTGCTTCTTTGATTCAGGAATTTCAGATGGCTGAACAGGAATTTGTTGTGATGAATTTACAGCATGTAGCTTGGCTAAGATAGCAATTTGCTCTTTCTTCTGTTTAGTCTTTTTAGCATCCAGAGCAGCTTGCTTCTTTTCATGCTTCAATCTAGCCTTTTCTTTTTTCTTTGCTTGAGCAAAATGAGGATGTCCAGCCACCACACAAATTTCTTTCCCATTCCTGAAAATCTTGGCAATTCTCCTTTTAGAAGCTGAATCAGCTGGATCTTTGTAGAAGGCAATTGATCTTGACAGAAACTTCTTTTTATCAGGCTTGGGTGTCTCATACATAGTATCCAAAGGGTTCTTCAATGATGATTTTGAGTAATTTACCCTTGGTTTCAGAATTATTTCAGCCTTTGGAGATTTGATGAAGGAAGGTTGTCCTCTTTCCAGATAGTTCATGATCATCTCATTCACATTAATTTGCTTGACTTGAGAGTGATGGATGGATGACTTAACTGGCTCCTTGACAAGTTCAAACTTTTTCTGTATTTCCTCATCAATCTTCTCCCAGTTGACTAAACTCAACTTTTCCTTATCAGCTGCTCTTATGTTGGCTGCTGCTGCATTGATCAGATCTATACTATCTGTAACTGATGGCTTTGAGATAGTAATTGAAGGCATAATTACTTTACTGATTTGAATTTGAAGCCTCTCCCCCTCACTTGGTCCTTTCTCCCCCTTTTTGTTGTCATCAAGTTGAGTAGAGGAGTGGGTTTGAGCAGCCACCAGTTTTTGAAGTAGATCTGTCTGTTGGGCTTGATGAAGATGAATGGCAGTTAAAGATGCTTCCATGGCTGACATTCTTGTATCCAAGGCATCTATCTTGGTTGACAGATCAGAATTCTTCCTTAATTGCCTCTTGATGTCAAGCATTGTAGCTTCTGAAAGTTTAGAATTTATCCTGTCTGAAAGGGCCTTCTTCATCTCCTCAATATCACCCTTCATGGTGTTTACATCCCTGGCATGCTGAAAGCCCTGGATTTGTTGAAGTTGCAGGGAGGCTAGATGTGCCTGAAGGAGCTTCTTGGTGCTTGCATTGGTAGTGGTTTGAAGAGCAGTATTTGTCTGATTGATTAACTGTATCAGGGTTGTCTTGAAGTAATACTCATCACAGTGCTTGGAGAAAACCCATGATGGCATACCTGATCTTGAACTTGAGCCTACTTCTCCCCCTATGTCCATTGCTTCATCTTCACTATCCCCACTCCCATCACCAAAGAAATCAGCTGAACCACCAGTCTCATAGTCCACATCACCAGCTGTAGAAGGTAAAGCTGTGATGGCATCCTTAGCTCTCATCATGGACTGTGTGGTATGCACCAAATTCAGCATCTTTTCTGCATTGTCATTGCCCTGTTCAGCTAGAAGTTGATAAGCTGGAACAGGGTGAGTAAATGCCTCAGCATCAAGGGAAGTAGAATCTATAACAGCTTTAGGATGCTGAGATAGTCCTTCCCTGTCTGCATCCTGGATATTCATTAACTCACTAGCAATGACATCCATCCTTATAGCTCCAGTACCTGCATTTCTCTCGTTTTCTCTCTTTTGTTGCATGAGGGTCTCACCCTGGCTCCCCACCCTCACACCCTCACCTTCACCTACTAAGGTGAGACTCCTCTCACTCTCTTTTGCCAATCCTGAAGAAATGGATTGCAGAGTTTCACTCATTTCCTCTCCTTTTTCCTGGGAGCAACCCAGACTCTCACTCAAAACACTCTTCTCTCTCAATCCTAAGAGTGGTTGTACAACCACTAAATCTTCTGCACTTGAGATAAATGAAGTTTGAAGCTGTGCAGAGATACTCGACGGATGAGTAATATCCATCGAGTGAGTGGTTTTGCTATCCGACGGATAACTGCTGTCAAGCTTATCCGTCGGGATACAATCACTACTCGACGGATGAGTAATATTCATCGAGAGAGTAACAATGAATGAGCTGGGAATAAAAACTATTGTTGACTCTGTGTTGATTGAGGATATTTGGGGCACAGATGATACAATAGTTCCTGAAAGAATTGGCAAGTGAGCCAACAAATCATCTAGAAGATGATGTTCACTTGCACTAGATTTTGGCTTCCCCAACAGAGTTAAAGAGGGGGAATCAGGAATTGATGTGTTTATCATGTCCACATTCAGAGAATTTGTTGGTGAGTTTGGTGTTTGTGGTGCTTCTATAACTAGAGATTTTAGCTATGACTCCACATTTATTGGAGCCACATCAAACTGAATTTGTGAAGGTGTAGTGACTGTGTCTTTAGCACCAGTTTGCACAGTGTGTGTACCCTGTGCATCCCCAATGGTTTTTGATTTCTTCTTTCTGGCATAAGTTTGGGGTGAGCTTGTGTCCCTAACCCTCTTGGCATGTGCTCTTGGTTTAGAGCTTTGTTCAATATCTACATCCTTTTGGGAGGATGCATCTAGAAATGAGTTTTTGTCCTTTTTAAGCACTGCAGTTTGTTGGGAAACTGCAGTGTGGCTAGGCTGGGATTCACTCAACTCTCCAACCTTATTCTTGGGGTTTCTTTTATGTTCACCCCTTCCCTCACCTAACTTACCCTCCTTCACACTCCCCTCTTTGGTTTTAGTGGATTTTTCAACTGACATCTTTTGGGAGATACAAGAGGGGGCTTTCTTTGATTTGGATTTTGAAATAATAGTAGGTATGGTAGCTTGGGTAGGCAACTGTTTGGTCATTGACATAGTTGCCACAGCCACACTTGAACTCAAAGAAATTATAGAGGTTGGAATAGTTGTAGGGATGGGTGAACTTACCTCACTTACCTGAGGTGGTTGCATTTAGAGATGCATAAAAGGCCCACCGGGCCGGGCTTTGACCGGGCCGGGCTTTTCGGGCTTTGACTTTGACCGGGCCGGACTTTCCGAAAATATCAGAGCCCGTTTGGGCCCTCGAGGCGGGCCTAACCGGGCTTTTTTTGGGTCGGATCGAATTGGGTCGGGCTTTATTCTAAATTAAATTGGATCGAGTATTATGAGAGATTCCGAAGAATACATGTGTTAACAACTAGATCATCGTAAAAATGTATTAGTTTACATGGAATATTTTATGAAAACATTACTTCATTGAAAACATTTAAGTTCGGCAAAAAATAAAAATGTTTATAGAATAATATGTTTTATCATTGTTATGATAACAATGATATCCAAATATATATAGTGTACTTATTATATCTTCTTTCATTATTTATGCAACGAAGTATATAAATAATATTATTAATCACAAATATGTTAATATATATGTGTTTAAAGTATTATTTATATTTATAGTAAATATGAATTTATAAATATATAAGAAAATATATTAGAATAATCAGATTATAACCGGGCTTTTTCTAGCTTTTAATCGGGCCGGGCCGGGCTGAAGCCCGAGCTTTTAATCGGGCCGGGTCGGGCTTTGCCTAAAAATATAGGGCCCGTCAAGGCCCGAAGCCCGGGCCGGGCTTTGACCGGGCCGGACTTGACCGGGCTTTGACCGGATCGGGCCGGGCCAGATTTTCGGTCCCGGACTTTTTGTGCATCTCTAGTTACATTACAGGAAAGTAGAACATTGGCACATCCTTGTGATGATTGGCCCTGTTCAAATCTGCAATGAGCCTTCTCTCTTGAACCCAACAATCTAATATGTTGTTAGGGTTCTCAAGCACAATCTCTTCACAAAGGTGGTTAGCTAAAATCATAAGAAATCTAGCATAATACACTTTCTTACCTCTTTTATTTAACTCTCCAAGTTTAAAGCCTAACTAAAACAAGACAAGGTCACTAAAATTAAAATACTTATCTGTAACTAGCATGTAGAGCATGTTAAGCATGGAAATATTCACTGAATCAAAATTACTGATCTTTCCTGAGAAAACCTTTGTAACTACATCACACATGAAACTCCATTCTTTCCTAAGACCCATTCTCCTAATGTCACTCAATTTAGAAGTAGGAAGTACATAGTTCATGGAATTAAGTATATTGATTATATCAGTGTCAGTGTGTGGTGAGGTCACATTATCATCCGGAATTTTGAAACATGCTTTTATCACATCACTATTGATACAGAATTCTTTACCTTTAATGGTCAGTGTGATGGTCTTATCTGTAGAGTTGTAGGTAGCAGTGGTCCACATCTCCTCTACAACTTCACAGAAGATTGTGGGTGATTCCAGCATGGCATAGTTGAGCTTGCAATTCTTCACAAAGTCCATCATCTTGTGATAGTCACCAGATTGCTGAATACCCTTGTTAACCAGTGCAGTGAAATTGTTCTTCTCATAAATGAACCCAGTTTGAGACATAATCTTTACAACAGGTGCCATTGTTAGAGAATAAGAGCTTAAAGAGAAATAAAGTAAGTGCTTTGAGAGAGAATGAAATTAGAGCAGTTGAATTGAGAATGATAAAACAAAAGCAATTGAAATGAAATAAGCTTTTATACTATCTCAAAAATAACTGTTAAAAATAATAAAGTAAAATAAAGTAACCAATAGAAATTGCCTAAAATAGCCGTTTAAAAATAAACTGTAAAAATTCCACCCATTATCCGTCGTGTTATGCTTACAAACTGTAAGTATACTCGATGGATAATGTACAGGAAATTAACGGCTGAGATTAAGATAATTCGACGGATGAGGATAAACCGTTATCCGTCGAGACATAAAATATTCCAGAAAAATAATTGATTTTTATTAGCAAATAATATACCAACGGATGATTAAATTCGATGGATAAAGATCATCCGTTGAGATGTAAATTTTGACTTAGCCAATATTTCATCCAAGACTGAAAAATCAATTAAATTTCTGGCTGAATTTCAACTTGCAAATTAACTCATATAGATTTAAGAGTAATTTAGCATACCTAACTCACTTACCAACCTTGAAAAGGTGGATTCATCCAGTGGCTTGGTAAAGATATTTGCAAGCTGCTTCTCACTTGGAACAAAATGTAGCTCCGCAGTACCATTCATTACATGTTCCCTTATGAAGTGGTACTTGATATCTATGTGCTTTGTCCTTGAATGTTGTACTGGATTTTCAGTGATGGCAATTGCACTTGTGTTATCACAGAAAATAGGAATCCTCTCAACTTGCAAACCATAGTCTAATAATTGATTTTTCATCCATAATATCTGTGCCCAGCAACTACCAGCAGCAATATATTCAGCTTCAGCTGTAGAAGTAGAAACTGAATTTTGCTTTTTACTGAACCAGGACACAAGCTTGTTTCCTAGAAATTGACAGGTTCCTGTTGTACTTTCTCTATCAATTCTACAACCTGCATAATCTGCATCTGAATAACCAGATAGATCAAAACCAGAATCTCTAGGGTACCAAATGCCAAGTTTTGGTGTTCCCTTGAGATATCTGAAAATTCTCTTAATAGCTATTAAGTGAGATTCTCTAGGATCAGCCTGAAATCTAGCACATAAACATGTAGCAAACATTATATCTGGCCTACTAGCTATTAAGTACAAAAGTGAGCCAACCATGCCTCTATAATTTGAAATATCCATAGACTTTTCAGTAGTATTTAATTCAAGCTTAGTTGCAGTGGCCATGGGAATTTTACAGATGTGCAATCCACTAGATCAAACTTCTTTAAAAGATCAAAAATGTATTTAGTTTGACTAATGAATATTCCATCACTAACTTGCTTAACTTGTAAACAAATAAAGTAAGTTAGTTCTCCAATCATACTCATTTCATACTTACTTTGCATCAGTTTGGCAAACTTTTTGCAAAGTTTCTCACCTGTAGAGCCAAAAATAATATCATCTACATAAATTTGAACAAGTATACTAGAGCCATTAACATTTCTAAAAAATAAAGTTTTATCTACAGTACCTCTTGTGAAGTGATTTTCCAAAAGGAACTTTGATAAAGTGTCATACCAGGCTCTAGGTGTTTGCTTCAGTCCATAAAGTGCTTTCAAAAGATAATAGACATGATCTGGAAAATTTGGATCTTCAAAACCAGGAGGTTGACTGACATAGACTTCTTCCTCCAAATCTCCATTTAGAAAGGCACTTTTGACATCCATTTGATAGACTTTGAAATTGGCATGGGCTGCATAGGCTAAGAAGATTCTGATGGCTTCAAGTCTTGCAACAGGAGCAAATGTTTCATCAAAATCTATGCCTTCTTGTTGACAATAACCCTTAGCAACCAATCTAGCTTTGTTCCTGACTACTATGCCATTTTCATCCATCTTGTTTTTGAATACCCATTTGGTGTCTATTGGATTCTTTCCTTTAGGCTTGGGCACCAGCTTCCATACATTATTCCTTTCAAATTGGTTTAGCTCCTCCTGCATAGCTAAAATCCAATCAGGATCCAACAAAGCTTCTTCTACCTTCTTTGGCTCTTCCTTGGAAAGAAAGCTACTGTATAGACATTCTTCTTGAGTTGTTCTCCTTGTTTGAACTCTAGAAGAAACATCACCAATAATAAGCTTAAAGGGGTGATCTTTTGTCCATTTTCTTTGTTGAGGTAGATTAGCTCAAGATGAAGAAACCTCATTGTTATCTTGATGTGTGATTGAGTTTTGATTGTTAGAAACTCCCCCTGAGTTTGTGGATCTTTGATTTGAGAAAGGGGAACTTTCTGTAGGTGATCTATCTTGACTTCCTGCTCCTTTTGATAACCCGACGGATGGTGAATTTTGAGTACCGACGGATGAAGCTGGTTGTCTCCCAACGGATAACACAGATTGCCTCCCGACGGATGAAGCATTATGCAACTCGACAGATGTTGAGTTTTGTGCTTCATTGGTAGTAGATTTATCTGCATTATCCTTAGACACTTTTTCTTGATCACTTTCATCATCACTGTCATCACTAACCATCTCCACATTATCGAATTTGAGGCTCTCATGGTAATCTCCATCTTTCAGTCCTTCAATCTTTTTATCATCAAACACAACATGTATTGATTCCACAACAATGTTGGTTCTTAGATTATAGACTCTGTATGCTTTACCAATAGCATACCCAACAAAAAGTCCTTCATCTGCTTTAGCATCAAATTTCCCATTTTGATCAGTTTGATTTCTCAGAATATAGCACTTGCAGCCAAAGACATGAAGAAAATTTAAAGTTGGATTCTTGTTCTTGAACAATTGATAGGGAGTCATGCATCTTGCTTGATTAACCAGAGAGATATTCTGAGTGTAGCATGCAGTATTTACAGCTTCGGCCCAGAAATAAGTTGGAAGTTTAGATTCTTCAAACATTGTCCTTGCAGCTTCAATAAGTAATATGTTCTTCCTTTCCACTACTCCATTCTGTTGTGGAGTTCTTGCTTCTAAAAATTCATGCAGAATCCCATTTTCCTCATAAAATGCTCTCATGACAGAATTCTTGAACTCAGTTCCATTGTCACTCCTGATTCTTTTAACCTTGAAATCAGGATGATTATTGACTTGCCTTATGTGATTGATGATGATTTCACTAGCCTCGTCTTTAGACTTTAGGAAATATGTCCAAGAGAACTTTGAGAAATCATCTACAATTACTAGGCAAAATCTTTTCTTTGAGATGGACAACACATTGACTGGTCCAAACAAATCCATGTGAAGCAGTTGCAAAGGCTCTTCAATTGTTGAAGCAAGTTTCTTCTTAAGTGATGCTTTAATCTGCTTCCCTTTTGGGCAGGCATCACACAGTCCATCCTTAGAAAACTCCACTAGAGGAATGCCTCTAACCAGTTCTTTCTTTACTAGCTCATTCATTGTCCTGAAGTTTAAATGGGATAGCTTCTTGTGCCATAGCCAACTTTCATCTTGACTTGCTTTACTGAGAATACAAGTAACAGATTCTGCATTAGATGAGTTGAAATCAGCTAGGTACACATTTCCTTTTCTCACACCAGTGAGAACCACTTTGTTGTTTCTTTTGTTAGTCACAACACAGGCCTCTGAGTTGAAGGTTACTAAGTTGCCTTTATCACAAAGCTGGCTGATACTCAACAAATTGTGTTTGAGATCATCCACTAAGGCAACCTCCTCAATGATGACATTGTCCTTTAAAATCAAGCCATATCCCACAGTATAACCCTTGCTGTCATCTCCAAAAGTAATACTTGGGCCAGCTCTCTCCTTGAACTCTGTGAGCAGGGTAGAATCACCAGTCATGTGTCTTGAACAACCACTATCCAAGTACCAAAGATTCTTTCTATTTCCCTGCACACATCAAAATCAAATCAAGTTGATTTTGGTACCCAAGTTTCCTTGGGTCCTGCCTTGGTAGCTTTCTTTTTATGTTTCTTAGGTTTCATCTCATTTGACTTAGGGATATCAGATTCATCCTTGGTCATTTAAGTTTGGCCTTTGAAACCATTCATTGCAACAGAATTATCATGTATATTGTTATTAACAGGTAATGGCATGCTATTAGTAAACATGTTATTCCAGTATGGCATGCTAAATGGCATTTGTGGCAAACTAAATGCAGCATAATAAGGATTAGGTGCAAATGGCATGTTAGCAAACTGTGCATTCATATTCTGTGTAGACATAGCATTCATAGGTATGAGAGGCATGACATTCATGTTAGAAAATTGAGGTGGAACAGACATGGAAGTAGGCATGGCAGATTTGCAATTAACAGACAGATAATTTACACTACCACACTTGACACAGATTTTCCTAGGAGCATATTTATCAGGTGTGTAGTTATTGTATTTGTTAATCCCTACTTTACCATTCCTATTGTTCTTCTTTTAGTCTCTGTTTTTACCTCAATCTTTTCAAGTCTGTCACTTAACTGTTTGACAGTCATGTGACCAACATTAGCCTTTTTCCCTTTCTTAACCTGACTCGATTCTCCTGAAACAAAGTTCTTGGAAACAGACCCATACTTCTCATTTAGCTTAACAAGTTTGGCTTTACTGATAGGCTTGCTCACAGCCGACGGATGAGGATTTTCATCATTTGACGGATAACCCTTTTTGTTATCCGACGGATGATCCTCATCATCCATCGAGTCTACATCTGTCAGCACTCCATCTACCAAATTTGGTTCTAGTTTCTCTTTGTTCTTTTTCCAGGCTGCATCACAGAAAGACTCAATTTCTTGAACTTTGGTGATTTGAGCATGGACATCCCTGGATGTTTTCCATGCCTTAATCACCTCTTGTTCACGCTCGAGCTGCTTCTTTAAAATTTCTTATTTCTTCAAGGACTCAGTTAATTCCTCCTTGGCAATCTTACACTCAATTCTTAAATTTTTAAAATCAATGAACTGAGACTCAAGCACATTATTTCTCTCACTCAAAAACAAATTATTTTCTTTGATTTTAGCATTTTCTTTAGTAAGAGACTTAAGTGTAACACGAAAATGATATAACTCTGTAGACATGTCATTTATGGCATCATTACACTCAGCTTTAGATAAATGTACAAGGTTTGTACTGATTACCTGATTACTTGAAGAGCTTGTCTCTGTTTCATCAGACTTGGCCATTAGGGCTAGATTGACATAACTGACATCTTCATCTTCATCCAGTCCATCTGCTGCCCAATCATTTTCTTGTGTTATGAAAGCCCTTTCCTTTTGTTTGAGCAGTTCAAAGTATTTTTGCTTATAATCCACAGGCTCAAACTTTTTCTTGCTGGAATCTGACTTCCTACACTCACTGGAAAAATGCCCTGCCAAGCCACATTTGAAACATTTGAATTTTGATTTATCCATCATTTTCCAATTTGGCTTGGCTGCTCCAAAGTTCTTCTTGAACTTGAGCTTGGCAAATCTCCTGGAAAGAAATGCTAGGTGTTTATCAATGTCCTCCATGTCATCTTGGCTCAAAGAATCTTCACTTTCTACAGTAAACCCCTTGCCCTTATTCTCACAGACCCTTGAAGTTGATTCAACAGCTTCCATCATCACTTCCTTCTCTTTTTCCAACTCAGCAACTAGTGCAATGGATCCTCCTTTCTTCTTTCCTCTCTCCATCCTCTCATATTGCTCTATTTCAAGCTCATAAGTTTTCAGGATGCCATACAGTCTCTCCAAAGTAAACTCATTATAATCTTGTGAGTTTCTTAATGAGACTGTCATTGGTTTCCATTCCTTTGGAAGAGATCTAAGGAATTTCAGATTGGAGTCTTTTGTTTGATAGACCCTTCCATGCAACTTTAGAACATTTAGTAGCTTTTGAAACCTACTAAAAATGTCAGTGAGAGACTCACTTTCTTCATTATGAAAATGCTCATATTGTTGAATCAAGAGCTGCATCTTGTTTTCTCTGACTTGTTCAGTGCCATCACAGATGATTTGTATTGTATCCCAAACATCCTTGGCAGTTTTGCAGTTGATAATGTTGTCAAACATATCTCCATCAACTCCATTAAACAGGATGTTCATGGCCTTTTTATCCTTCTTGACTTGTTCAATGTCAGGATCAGACCATTCATGCCTTGGCTTGGGGACTGATGGCTCGTTTCCTGTTGTTGCTCTCATTGGAACATGAGGGCCTCTTTCTATGCAGTCAACATAGGCCTCATCTTGAGAAAGCAAATGAAGATGCATCTTTACCTTCCAATGATGGTAATTATCTTTATCCATAAAAGGGATCTTGACTCCAACATCCTTTTTGTTCATCTTACTATATTGTTTTGATCTTTATACTCTTTGTAAGTTAAGAGCTTGCTCTGATACCAATTGTTAGTCCCTTAACAATATAACAAGAATTACAGAAGGGGGGTTTAATGGAATTCTTGAAACTTTTTCTTCAATAAAAATGTTCTAACTCAAATATATATATAGTGTGAATTGATTAGCAGAATGCGGAATAAAAACTTAAATGAATCAAAACACAAGTAATTAAAAATAAGAGTCTTTAAAAACTTTCTGGTGGATTTGAATGATTCCACCAGAGATATATATTATATATCGAGAGAACCCTGTGTGCAAAATGCTTACAGCTGCTTACAACAATTGAACAACTAAGACTACAGAGAAATGCTAAGAATTCTGCTTACAAATGTTTCTCCGTTATGTTGCTTAGATCGATAGTTTCTTAGTTGCTACTTCTTGGTTTATATATCACCAAGATTACAAAGTAATGAGACAGGATAATAAAACAAAACTATCTAGTCTATTACAATTGTAATAACCCCAAAATTTTGAACTTTTTGTAACCCTTATGAATAGTGTTTTAGCTGAATGAGAAAACTTTTCATGCCACACTATGTAGGGGTTCTGTTATGGATATTCTGAGATTTTATTAGTACTCTATATGGTATATAAGTGTATGTAAAGATCGTCAGAATCCAATTCCGAACACATTGGTTTTTCCCGGAAATCCACTAGATACGGAAAGAATTGAGTAAAAGGTAACAGGATAAAAAAAGGATTTAAAGTAAAGGATTATAAGAGAGGATCATAAAAGGAATATAATATATTGAGAAAGGTTAAGGGAACCTAAGTAATAAGATCCCGGGTATGATCCCTCAAACGAAAACGAAAACGAAAGTTAAGCGAACCGTATAACAGATCAGCGGTCATTAGGCAAACAATTAGGAAGTTAATCAAAGGGATAAGAGAGGATGGTGTCATCCAACCAATAGAAAGAGGACAAAGGAGGGGTGATGACATCACAAAGTGATGCAGGCATGACATAAGAGGGAAGGAAATGTGGTGGAATATTAACCACACAAAATCAAGGGTAAATGGGTAATTGACCTAAAACAAAACAAAACTAATTCAACCAACCAAGAAAATATTCATTTTCATCAAAACAAAAACACAAAATTCTCCTTCATCCTCCCTTTGCTCTCGGCTTTTGCCATTTTCAAAGAAAACAATTTTCAAAATTCAAGTTCAAGGCTTCCTAAATTGGTAAGATAATTCCCTAGTATTCCTTATGCATAGTTATGGCTATTCTATGAGTTTAAGCCTCCAAATCATTCACAATCTTCTTCAAGAAATCAATGAAGAAGACAATGAATAGTGACTTCAAGAATTTTAACTTGATTTTCTTGTTTTTCCTTTAAGATCCAAGCATCCCTAAGTCATCTCAAAACTTCTTAAGGCTTCCTAGCTACTCACACCACTTCAAGGAAGGTATATCATCTCCAAACCCTAGCTTTACTTTGTTAAATAGGATGATTCTAGTTGTTATGGTGATATAGTAGCTTAATGCTTGTTGGTTTAGAATTTGGGTTGGAGTGGTAGTGAAATGGATGGTGAATCTTGTTGTTTTGGTTAAAAGAACTTAAGTATAGTTAAATTCAAGCTTAAGCATAAGTATAAATGTTAATATTGAATTGATTGGGGCTGTTAGGATGTGGTAGGGATGGAGTTTGGATTGGGATATGATTGTGGCTTGATTATGGGTTGTTTTGGAATGGTTTAAATTTGGGAAATCGCGTAAACATAGCCGTCGTAATGCCCGATTTACCGTAGACTGTTTTTGTTCTTAACATCAGAACCCTTGAACTCACTGCTAGGTTTTGACCATTGCCATGTTTAGATAGTTCATGTTACGAGCTTCGTTTTGATATTGGTTTGTTTGATTTCGATGAACGGTTTAGGAGAAACGGTCGTTTTAAGTAACGACGTTTCGCGAACGAACCCTTACCCCTCGCCTTACTTTGAAACATAGGTTAAAGACCTTAAAGGTTGAAGTATGAAACATTTATGTAAGGTGTAATAGGCAGTTGGTAAGACACCTGCAAAGGAATCACCTTAAAACTCGTAATGGTTAAATTATTAAAAATGGTGGAGCCGAGGGTACTCGAGTGACTTAAGAGAATCAGTAAGCGCAAAACAAGCGTTAGAGTCTAAGTTAGTTAAAGTATAGATTTACAAGTGACTTTGGTTTAATTCCAACTTACTTGTTGTTTATAGGTTACCAGACTCGTCCCGAGCCTTTTATCACCCCCAGTCGCTCAAGCAAGTTTTCTACCCGTTATACTGTTGTTGTGATGTATATGTGTATATGCATGATCTTGCGATAAATGCATATTTGTTATTAGCAAATTCTTGCGATATATTGTAGCATATGATATGGTATATATGCATGCCTGTTTCATATTCTTGGATCATATATCTGTTGATTCAGTTGCATAATACCTATGCTAGAGATAAGCGGTATTTGAGTTTACCCTTAGTATAGGGGATCAAAAGGTGAACATATTTCTAAACCGGGAGTCGATGTTCCCGAGTATAATATATATATTTTTATATATATATATATATTGTCATAGTTTTCAAAACTATTAATCGAATAAGGTTTATTCGATAACTTTAACTTTATTTTATTATTGAATATTATTTCGAATATTCATCCGAGGACTTATGACTCCTTTATTTTATTATTGAATATTATTTCGAATATTCATTCGAGGGCTTATGACTCAGTTATATTATTAATGATTATTAATTGAATATTCATATGAGGATGTATGACTCCGTTGTTTTATTTAATGAATATTATTTATAATATTCATTCGAGGTATTATGACTCCGCTTATTATTTAATAATATTCTTTATTTTATTAAAGAATAATGTTTCGATAATCAAACTTATTTTCAATTATTCAAATAAAGATAGTACTTTCGTATAAGTATATCTTTGGTTATTTAATACTCATTTCAAGTATAAGTCTCACAACTTCTACTTCAACTATTTGTATAAAGATTATTCTTTATGGGAATATTATTTAAATAATAATATTCAGACATTTTCTAAATATATTGGGACTGATTTACTTCATTAAATCAACATTACTCTAAACACTCTTTAAAGTGTTTTCGAGTCTTCAAAATGATTTTTAAAAGTTAGAGCGGATCCCAAAACTCATTTTTATATTTAAGATCTTCCTTTTAAAAAGGGGATTTAAATACTCGCTCAAAACCTGAGGGATCCGGCTCTATGGTGTATTTTATATTCGCAACAAGGTTGCAGTTTTGGTAAATGAATTGATTACTTACCCAACGTTCGGGAAGTAAGTCCATCTATCGAGTCGGCATAAGCAACATGGGCTCAGTGGGCGTCCATGATAGTGTAAGTGGCTCAGTGGGAGTCCATCAAATGCATAAGTGGCTGAGTGGCAGTCCAGCATAAGGTCCTATTGCGACCAGGGTGATGACCAGTGGGGAATTCGTCCATCTACTAGTAGAAAAGGTTACTTATAGGTATCTTTGCCTGATCAGCAAGATATCAGGTTTATGCCACAATTCTTTTTCCCTTCCAAAAATTCATTGGATGTTACAAACTCTGTTCATACTTTATATGACAGAGGTTTTCAGGGACTGTATAAGGAAGATGTATATGTGGATATATATACCGGAACTTAATGAAGTATATCATAACTTCATTTCCTTCAATACTACTTCAAATATTTAATCTATTCAAATTTGTCTTGTAGTCTCATCTATGTGATGAACTTTTGAACTAATTATAACTTGAACGGTGGTAGTTCAAGTAGTATTTGGAAAAGATATAAGTATATTGGAGTATCTTGTAACTTCATCTTTTTAAACTTATATCTAGTTAATGTTTGTCTTATGAATGACAAAGACTTTCAGAAAAATGTTGAGACAAGGTTAAATATATGAGATCACCTTGCAACGATATTTTTTTTTACAGTTATAAACTGGAACTTTGTGTATATTATACATGGAAGAGGACTTCCAAAATTTTGAAAAGTATATATGTATATATACTGAACATTTTGCGACGTCATCGCATTAAGATATCAAACTTGGTTCATTTCTTTTGACCAAGACTTTCATGAGTACTATGAAAAGGCTCATATATTGTTAATCATTATAAATATTATTTTGGTGGGCGTGCTGCTCACCCTTGCTTTCTTCTTTCATCACACAACATCAGATAGATAAGATGAACAGGACCAAGCTCCCAATTCGCAAGCGGATAGGAAACGTTCCGCAACTTTCTGGAAGCGTTGAGGCCGCTGTAGCTGAGGTAGAAATTACCAATAGGCTAAGTTTTCAACTAATGATGTACCAGACTTATGTATATTATGAGTTGTAATAATGGCAGAGAAATGTAAATTTATTCAGAAACCTGTTTAAGGTATATTGGCATGTAATTGTGGAATAAAATGACTTGTGATTATTTTTGGATGATCATCTCTGAGACTATAACTTGTGGTGTGTGTGTTTATTGTGGGGTCACAGTACAGAGTAGTTGATTAATTATTAAGATTGGGTGTTATTAAGGGAAATGGAACTCGTGACAACCCGGATCCTCGACCCCGGATTCGGGGGTGTTACAGAAGTGGTATCAGAGCTAAGCGTTATAAACCTCAGAGATGATGTGACGTTAAGATAATAACTAAGATAATAAGAACTCTTGCCAAGTTCATAGTCGGGCTACCTAACGTAGTACAGACAGTTAAAACCCTTACGGAAACCCTTATAAATATCGTGATAGTAACATAGTTCGTTCTCGTATAGGGCAGCGGGGCACCGAACCCTGAGGTTCAGGAGCATCAGCATAAGGATGTTTTATTACAAGTTGGAGATCAAATTGTGAATCCGATGGAGTACCCTAATGAGGGACCGGATGAGATTCATATTGAAAATGTTGCGGTTGAGGATGTTATTCCGGAAAGGATTGTGGCTGAGGAGGATCTCATGGAGGATCCTGATGAGAATGAAGAGAGGACCGCTGAGGAATTGATGACCGTAGTCAGGGCGACTACCAGAGCAAGAATGGCCGCGAGGGTGGCACTAGAGGATGAAGAGTTACCAAGGGCACAAAGGTTAATAAGGGCAAAAGGAGTGGGGCCTTCCACGACCCCAATTATACCAGTATCAGACCCTCTTCCAGAGGTTCCTGTAGACATCCATGAGGTTCCACCAATTCCTGTTCCATCCCCGGTACAGAGCCCAGCACCTACTGAGGAAATGCCACCTTTATCTCCTGCACCATTGTCACCTGATACCGTGCTTGGTTATCCATTTGGATCTCCTGGGTCTGCACCACCTGCACCCCATGGACTGCTAGATGCTACCACTCAGGTTTCTCTTATCGCCAATTATCATATGACTTTGGGTGGCCTGTCCGAGGCCCGTAATGTTAGGAGTGATCTGTTGGATCGACTTACTGCACCAAGGATTGAGGGCGGGGTACTTCCGGCGGGATTAGCTCATAGCATAGAAAGGATTGAGGCTACCACCCGTGTTACAGCTAGAGGCCATCTTGAGGGTCAGATTGATCCAGCTCTACTTGCAACTATCCTAGACCTCATCACCGCTTTAATGGAGCAGGTTAGGGATGTCGTGCGTGCTCGCATTTCTTGATCCATGGTAGTGTGCAGAGCTAGAGCAATCAGACAAGGGTTTCATGTAGCACCGCTTTTGGAGGATTAGCTTAAGTTATGAATGATTAATTTTAATGACTAGATGATTATCTATGGTAGTACTTTTGGGTTATAAGCGATCAGATCAAATGATGTAATTCTCTTTAATATGTTCAGTTGTTGTACCCTCGAATAAATGGTTATGTATATATTCATTAAATTCAGTTCAGATGAGTTGTTGTGATAAGATCACATTGTTAATTGCTCTATTAACACTTAAGAGAGTGTCATGAAGTTTATCGAACTTAAGAATTCATAATTTGCAATCGTGCAAGGACTAAACAAGGGAAAGACTTAAGCAAAGTAAGTAAGACAAATATCCAGAGATTCTCAAAATTTTTCCAAGTAATATGCCCCCACAAGGAATAAGATTAGGGTCAAACCTTGAATGTGATAATCAGGGAGGTCGCAATTAAGATATAAGGAACCCAGAATATAATAGAGGGAAAAATGAGGATTTCAAATTAAAAGATGACCCCAATTATGGGGAGTAGGAAGAAATATTTAGACTAAGAAAACAGAAGTCGAGCGAGGTAAGAGGACCCGAGACGGTACTCCTATACGGAAATTCATGGACTTGTCTAAACAGAACTTATACTTTATTTCCCAACCACCACCTTGAGGGAAACAATGTAGTGGGAAATTCTTTCAGGACCTTTAAATTGCTAAGCTCTCAGTGTTCCAAGGAACAAGTTGACCCAGTTGAGGCCAGAGCCTGGCTAAAGGAAATATAGGAATCATTTGAGATTATAAATGATTGACGAACCATAAAAGACTGTTTTTGCCACTTACCCTCCTAAGAGGGAGACCACCCGCTGGTGAAAGACCAAGGAAGGCACGGAGCAAGAGATTATAATAAACTGATTTAAGTTCAGTCAATTATTTTCAGGAAAGTACTTCCCAAGGTTATGGGGATAGTGTAAAAGCTTTAGAGCTAGAACAAAGGCAGACGAGTATGATGAATTATGAATCTAAGTTGTAAAAGTTGTCAAGATTCGTTCTGAGGACACGAATCCAGAATGACGGGATGTTTGAAATCGATGCTTATGTTGGGTTGGTTCATGAAATAATGATAAGAGAAAGGAAAATAAAAAAAAAAGAAACTGAAGTGGAAAGGAATATAAAGGCAATAGAGTTTGAGGACTGATAAGGAAGTTGGGTATGAGGAAACCCTAAAGACTCGTAGCAATAGAAATAGAAAAGTATGTAATCGTCAGGATGAGGGTGATTCACCATGAGTTAAATTGATGGTTGAAGGAATAAGTGATACATATATTTTATCCCCTGTAAGTTGGGAGGATTTGAGGAAACCTTGAGATAGTTCGAAGGATAAATATTGAGACACGGATAGACTGAGGAGACAAGAAAGTAGGAAATTAGGAAAAATTGGATGAAGGAAGTGACCTTCAAGAATGTGAAGTGTAAGACCGGTGGCTTGATACCCAGAAAGGGAGACGCCGTGTATGAAAGATATCCCAACATTGAGGTGACTGTTGAGATAAACAACAAAAGTAAATAAGGAATTATTAAGAAGAAGTTCGCGTTGAACACGACCAATATCTTCCAGAACATCCTTGTTATCGTTACCAGATTAGGCAAGAAAAGTGGATAACCGTTGTTATCTTTTGGAGGCCATATTGATTGACCTCATTTTGAATACAGATGTTATTGTGAAATTAGGCATATACTATCGAGGTGGAAATGATTGAATAAGACACCCTTATCAGGGTTATATGACTTGATTTATCCATGGAAGGATGCAGGTACCTTTTAAAGGTGGAATTAAGGATAAAACATCGGTAACTTAAAATGAATCCCGGGGGAATGCATAAAGGTTGGCATTTCACCCTTAATAGGGATAGTATGAGTTTTGACAGTATGAATTGGAAAGGATTAAGGTAATAACAACCTTTAAGAATCAGTGGAGAAATTTTTTTCAGAAGTATATAAACAATGATTCTGGTATTAATAAATGGTATCTTGATATGCCCTGTATCTAGGGAATACAGGAGGAACGATTCAAGGATAACCTTAGAGGTTTTACAAGGAGAAAGGTAATATTCAAAATTCTCAAAAATAGAAATGTTGATAAAGGAAATATGACGTAATTATAATGATGCCAAGTGGGGCACGTGTTAAACCACGAGAAGGTATGGATCGAACCAGTAATGGTCGAAGTTGTTCAGGGCAATTAGGACTTAAGATAAAAAGATGTTCTAATTATGATTGAGAGTCAGTCGTGACAGTCATTAACCTCTAAAGACTGAGGCAATAACTTATGGAAAAATGGTGATTTTTTTTTACTCATCAGATTTTAAGGAAAACATCTTCACATAAGCTGTGATTGAAATGGGGTAGAAAATTAGTGAAAGTGGTTAAGATGACATTGATTGTAAGGAAATATTACTATCAGGAAAGGCCAAAGAGGTGGCCGACACTTTAAATGTAAGAGGACAATTACAGGCGCTCGTTCCAGAGGAATACAGTAATAATGGTTGAAGCCGTAAAGGTTGTATTATGGTTTGAAAGATTGACATTCCTTCTGATGACTGTGCAATACCCAACCATAATAGTAGTTGGTAAAGGTTTAATTCGTGTAATCGCCATGAGCAGGCTATCTATCTCAGAAGATACTATCTTGAGATAAGCCAGGACCATATTTCAAAAAGGACTAGACGAACCTTTTAGTAAGTCTTCTATTTAAGGCATATGATTTAGAATGGTATTAACCTGCTATCGTTGCTTTGATTGAAACTCTTCTGCAATTTTATCTGCTTCATGTCATGTATGTATGTCAGGATCAGGAGTGTTCTTCATGAATCAGGAATGGTGATTATGTACCTCCTTAGAAGGATTTGATACGACATGTATGGACTCTGTATGGTTAGATATTAAGATTTCATGGAATGTGAATGACGACAGTAGGTCAGTGGTGGACCATAGTAAGGCAGCAATGATTCTGCGAGTAATGAGCTGATTACAACCGTGAGAGTTGTATTGGAATGGATGTTGAGATTGAGTACCACTAATCGGGTCGCGTGGACGTATTAGTTATCTTTGATAAAAAAAACTAGGTCGATTATTTACCTATTGAATATTTATTCTTTCTTATCAATAGAGAGTCGTATTATTATACGAGGAAGGTTGCGGTGCAAGCATAGAATTCTAGTAACAATGATGTCTAGAATGAGATAGGGAGTTTCAAAGGTGATTGTGTATAAGCTCGAGGAAGAGCATGGGTCCATAGAATGTTGGAGGGAATAGCGAAAATATTTAGGCATGTGAAATACGATGTTATAATACTTGATGTTGATATAAATACGTATATGTTTTGTTCTCCTATGACAAACCTCTATAGTTCAGAGGTAGATTCCAAGCCTGATATTTTATGGCAATATTTTTTACATATATACAATTCAATTATGTTCGTTCTTTTCTCTTCTTTTCATTTCATGTAAGCTGAGAAGAACAACCCTTCCAGAAGGGGAGGTATTGCCGAATGACTATCTATCTGTGTGATAGGAGCCTAGTAGGATACCATCTATTGTTTAATTGGTTGTCAAGTACTAAAGGATGGCCACCTTCTCTACTAACTATGCGATATAACAAGTGTTCATGATCATAGTGATCTCTCAACAAATTCCTTTACTTCTATATGATTGATCAAACTTTGGGAAATAGAAACAGCTGAAAAAGGAGTAATAAAGTTGTGGTAGTATTCGGAATGGAAACACATTCGTGATACTAAGGTTGACGTGGTTATTAAAAGGTTATAGAATGCTAACGAGCAAAAGTATAACTAGTATAATATTAGGAACGGAAGGTTGTAGCGATTACGAACTGGAAAAGAATGGGTATTGAGAAGCAAAAGCTCTAATGCTAAACGCTATAATGAGAGTCTGTGCAATAGACTTGAAATAATTTGGAATGATCAGTTATCACGGATTGAGTTTTCTTACGACGATAGATCATATGTCAGTATTGAGATATCGCCTTATGGGATCCTTGAGGGAAGATAATGTCGATCTCCCTTATATTAGGATGAAGTTATAGAGCGCAAAATGCTCGGACCAGCAGTGGTCCAAAGGACCAAGGATATGATAGATCTAATCAGAGGACGGCTGGTAGTAGCCCAAGATGGACATGATACATATGTTGATTTGACATGAAAGGACAAGGAATAGGAAGTAGGGGACCTAGTGCTGTTATAGGTATTCCCTCGGAAAGGATTGATGAGATTCGGAAAGAAAGAAAAGCTAAGTCCACAATGTGTCGGACCCTTGGATATACTAAAACATATTGGGAAGATAGCATACGAGCTAGCCCTACCCCCGAACCTGTAGCAAGTTCATAACGTGTTTCACGTATCAATGTTAAGAAAGTGTAATTCGGATGCCAGATAAATAGGGGCATATGAGCGCATAGACATGCAACCCGACGTAACCTATATGGAGCAATCAGGAAGGGTTATAGAGTGAAAAGGAACAAGTGCTTAGGAGAAGGGTTATTAAACTAGGCAGAGTTTGGTGGTAGGACCATAATGTGGGAAAATTTACTCGAGAGTTAGAAAGTGCAATGCTAAGAGAGTATCCCTATTAATTTTCTATCTGATTCCGGGACGGAATCCTTTTAAGGAGGGGAGACTGTATTAACCCCAAAATTTTGAACTTTTTGTAACCCTTATGAATAGTGTTATAGCTGAATGAGAAAACTTTTCATGTCACACTATGTAGGGGTTCTGTTATGGATATTCTGAGATTTTATTAGTACTCTATATGGTATATAAGTGTATGTAAAGATCGTCAGAATCCAATTCCGAACACTTTGGTTTTTCCCAGAAATCCACTAGATACGGAAAGAATTGAGTAAAAGGTAACAGGATAAAAAAAGGATTTAAAGTAAAGGATTATAAGAGAGGATCATAAAAGGAATATAATATATTGAGAAAGGTTAAGGGAACCTAAGTAATAAGATCCCGGGTATGATCCCTCAAACGAAAACGAAAACGAAAGTTAAGCGAACCGTATAACAGATCAGCGGTCATTAGGCAAACAATTAGGAAGTTAATCAAAGGGTTAAGAGAGGATGGTGTCATCCAACCAATAGAAAGAGGACAAAGGAGGGGTGATGACATCACAAAGTGATGCAAGCATGACATAAGAGGGAAGGAAATGTGGTGGAATATTAACCACACAAAATCAAGGGTAAATGGGTAATTGACCTAAAAAAACAAAACTAATTCAACCAACCAAGCAAATATTCATTTTCATCAAAACAAAAACACAAAATTCTCCTTCATCCTCCCTTTGCTCTCGACTTTTGCCATTTTCAAAGAAAACAATTTTCAAAATTCAAGTTCAAGGCTTCCTAAATTGGTAAGATAATTCCCTAGTATTCCTTATGCATAGTTATGGCTATTCTATGAGTTTAAGCCTCCAAATCATTCACAATCTTCTTCAAGAAATCAATGAAGAAGACAATGAATAGTGACTTCAAGAATTTTAACTTGATTTTCTTGTTTTTCCTTTAAGATCCAAGCATCCCTAAGTCATCTCAAGACTTCTTAAGGCTTCCTAGCTACTCACACCACTTCAAGGAAGGTATATCATCTCCAAACCCTAGCTTTACTTTGTTAAATAGGATGATTCTAGTTGTTATGGTGATATAGTAGCTTAATGCTTGTTGGTTTAGAATTTGGGTTGGAGTGGTAGTGAAATGGATGCTGAATCTTGTTGTTTTGGTTAAAAGAACTTAAGTATAGTTAAATTCAATCTTAAGCATAAGTATAAATATTAATATTGAATTGATTGGGGCTGTTAGGATGTGGTAGGGATGGAGTTTGGATTGGGATGTGATTGTGGCTTGATTATGGGTTGTTTTGGAATGGTTTAAATTTGGGAAATCGCGTAAACATAGCCGTCATAATGCCCGATTTACCGTAGACTGTTTTTGTTCTTAACATCAGAACCCTTGAACTCACTTCTAGGTTTTGACCATTGCCATGTTTAGATAGTTCATGTTACGAGCTTCGTTTTGATATTGGTTCGTTTGATTTCGATGAACGGTTTAGGAGAAACGGTCGTTTTAAGTAACGACGTTTCGCGAACGAACCCTTACCCCTCGCCTTACTTTGAAACATAGGTTAAAGACCTTAAAGGACTAATTGAAGTATGAAACATTTATGTAAGGTGTAATAGGCAGTTGGTAAGACACCTGCAAAGGAATCGCCTTAAAACTCGTAATGGTTAAATTATTAAAAATGGTGGAGCCGAGGGTACTCGAGTGACTTAAGAGAATCAGTAAGCGCAAAACAAGCGTTAGAGTCTAAGTTAGTTAAAGTATAGATTTACAAGTGACTTTGGTTTAATTCCAACTTACTTGTTGTTTATAGGTTACCAGACTCGTCCCGAGCCTTTTATCACCCCCAGTCGCTCAGGCAAGTTTTCTACCCGTTATACTGTTGTTGTGATGTATATGTGTATATGCATGATCTTGCGATAAATGCATATTTGTTATTAGCAAATTCTTGCGATATATTGTAGCATGTGATATGGTATATATGCATGCCTGTTTCATATTCTTGGATCATATATCTATTGATTCAGTTGCATAATACCTATGCTAGAGATAAGCGGTATTTGAGTTTACCCTTAGTATAGGGGATCAAAAGGTGAACATATTTCTAAACCGGGAGTCGATGTTCCCGAGTATAATATATATATTTTTATATATATATGGTCATAGTTTTCAAAACTATTAATCGAATAAGGTTTATTCGATAACTTTAACTTTATTTTATTATTGAATATTATTTCGAATATTCATCCGAGGACTTATGACTCCTTTATTTTATTATTGAATATTATTTCGAATATTCATTCGAGGGCTTATGACTCAGTTATATTATTAATGATTATTAATTGAATATTCATTTGAGGATGTATGACTCCATTATTTTATTTAATGAATATTATTTATAATATTCATTCGAGGTATTATGACTCCGCTTATTATTTAATAATATTCTTTATTTTATTAAAGAATAATGTTTCGATAATCAAACTTATTTTCAATTATTCAAATAAAGATAGTACTTTCGTATAAGTATATCTTTGGTTATTTAATACTCATTTCAAGTATAAGTCTCACAACTTCTACTTCAACTATTTGTATAAAGATTATTCTTTATGGGAATATTATTTAAATAATAATATTCAGACATTTTCTAAATATATTGGGACTGATTTACTTCATTAAATCAGCATTACTCCAAACACTCTTTAAAGTATTTTCGAGTCTTCAAAATGATTTTTAAAAGTTAGAGCGGATCCCAAAACTCATTTTTATATTTAAGATCTTCCTTTTAAAAAGGGGATTTAAATACTCGCTCAAAACCTGAGGGATCCGGCTCTATGGTGTATTTTATATTCGCAACAAGGTTGCAGTTTTGGTAAATGAATTGATTACTTACCCAACGTTCGGGAAGTAAGTCCATCTATCGAGTTGGCATAAGCAACATGGGCTCAGTGGGCGTCCATGATAGTGTAAGTGGCTCAGTGGGAGTCCATCAAATGCATAAGTGGCTGAGTGGCAGTCCAGCATAAGGTCCTATTGCGACCAGGGTGATGAACAGTGGGGAATTCGTCCATCTACTAGTAGAAAAGGTTACTTATTGGTATCTTTGCCTGATCAGCAAGATATCAGGTTTATGCCACAATTCTTTTTCCCTTCCAAAAATTCATTGGATGTTACAAACTCTGTTCATACTTTACATGACAGAGGTTTTCAGGGACTGTATAAGGAAGATGTATATGTGGATATATATATCGGAACTTAATGAAGTATATCATAACTTCATTTCCTTCAATACTACTTCAAAGATTTAATCTATTCAAATCTGTCTTGTAGTCTCATCTATGTGATGAACTTTTGAACTAATTATAACTTGAACGGTGGTAGTTCAAGTAGTATTTGGAAAAGATATAAGTATATTGGAGTATCTTGTAACTTCATCTTTTTAAACTTATATCTAGTTAATCTTTGTCTTATGAATGACAAAGACTTTCAGAAAAACGTTGAGACAAGGTTAGATATATGAGATCACCTTGCAACGATATTTTTTTTATATAGTTATAAACTGGAACTTTGTGTATATTATACATGGAAGAGGACTTCCAAGATTTTGAAAAGTATATATGTATATATACTGAACATTTTGCGACTTCATCGCATTAAGATATCAAACTTGGTTCATTTCTTTTGACCAAGACTTTCATGAGTACTATGAAAAGGCTCATATATTGTTAATCATTATAAATATTATTTTGGTGGGCTTGCTGCTCACCCTTGCTTTCTTCTTTTATCACACAACATCAGATAGATAAGATGAACAGGACCAAGCTCCCAATTCGCAAGCGGATAGGAAACGTTCCGCAGCTTTCTGGAAGCGTTGAGACCGCTGTAGCTGAGGTAGAAATTACCAATAGGCTAAGTTTTCAACTAATGATGTACCAGACTTATGTATATTATGAGTTGTAATAATGGCAGAGAAATGTAAATTTATTCAGAAACCTGTTTAAGGTGTATTGGCATGTAATTGTGGAATAAAAAAACTTGTTATTATTTTTGGATGATCATCTCTGAGACTATAACTTGTGGTGTGTGTGTTTATTGTGGGGTCACAGTACAGAGTAGTTGATTAATTATTAAGATTGGGTGTTATTAAGGGAAATGGAACTCGTGACAACCCGGATCCCCGACCCCGGATTTGGGGGTGTTACAACAATGCTACTTCATTACTCTATTCCAGCATCTTTGAATATCTTCATAATAGCATGGAAATGGCAATGCTTCTTTGTTCTCGAAAACCCAGTTGAATAGGCTACCATATTCCATTTACATCCACTCGACACATGTGACTGTGTTGTCACTGTCAACAGATATTTGAATTCTTTATCCATCGGGTTCATGATCATCCGTCGAGTTGTCTAGTTGATCATCCGTCGACTTCAATGTAGTTTATCCGTCGGGTAGCAATCTGGCACTTGACTTCATTTCATTTATGCAGAATTAGAAGACATCATCTATGTACAATTAAACAACCTATTCAGCATATCTAGTTGAAGTCAACATGACTTGAATACTACTTACAGATTCTATACAATGGTGTATGCAGAAATGTGCTACAGTCTTATTGTTACATAAGCTACTCACTCGATGGATAATGAGTTATCATCCGTCGGGACTATAGATCTTATCCGTCGAGTGCTACATAATTTCACTAAGTAAAATCTACCAAGGTGTTTTGTTCATGAAATCATCAAGTACACAACATATACACAACAAAACATGAGAGATATGAATGGGAGTTATAATGGTTCCCTAATGACACAGCATTCCCGTGGCACCCCCTGTTGGTAATTACCAAGTTATAAAACCCATAGATAACCCCCAATTAGCTAATTATATCAAGGTATTGTTTAACGTCAAAATTACTAAGTTTAAAACTAATGAAGAATAAAGTGGAGCTCTCAAGAAAAATCATTTTAATCATTTCATAATTATAAGAAGTGTTAAGGGTAGTATAGTATTATCCTATCTTTTGTCAACCTTCTGCATTAGGTTGTTATTTGTCAGCTTATGTGATGTTATGGTCTGTTAGTGACAACTAATGTCCTTGAGTAGTGATAAATAAGGGTGGTGGCCTTGTATGAGACAGAACAGATTATCAGAGTTATTCAAGAAATTATTTTGCTTCTACATTTACCTTGCTTCTTCACCTTGCTTTCTGTAAAACTATCATGGTATCAGAGCTGCAGGTGTTGATAGCATAAAGAAAAATCATTTTCCAAATCTGTTCATAGTCACCAAGGTTGTTAATACTCTCAATCATGACAACCGGTAACAAATTTTCGTTTACAGACCTTCAAAACCCAATATTTATTCACCCTTCTGATGGACCTACATCCATTAGTGTTACCAAACTTCAAGGAGCAGCTAATCGCACATGGAGAAGATCTATGGAGATTCAGCTTGCCTCAAAAAGAAAACTGGGATCTGTTGAAGGTACTGTACTCAGGAACACCACAGATGCAACTGATGCTCTATAATGGGATACATGTAATAACACGGTCCTTTCATGGATCCATAACAACATCAACGATGCAATAAAAACATCGGTGTTGTTCATAGATTCATCTGCAGAGATCTGGAAGCAGCTTGAGAAGAGGTTCCAACTAAGCAATGGATCAAGAAAGTACAAACTCAGTAAAGATTTGTACAGCCTGAAACAAAATGGCAAACCCCTGGTTGAATATTACACTAATCTCAGTGCTTTATGGGATGAATTAGAAGCCATGAGTGACCTACCCAATATCTCAACCACAACTGATGAAGTCACAACCTTACTGAAAGCTATTCAGGTACAAAAAAATGAGTCTCGACTATTTCAATTTCTTAATGGATTGGATGAACATTTTGGCCCACAGCGGAGCCAACTATTAATATTCTCAGCACTGCCAAGTGTGGAGATGGCAAGTTCAGTAATACAACAAGAAGAATCTCAGCAAGATAATCTTCAGAATAGTGGTGAAGAGGATATCTCAGCTATGTTTAGCAAGGGCTTAGCAGGTGTGAATTTAGACAAATATGTGGTGTGCACTGTGTGCAAACGCAAGGGACACTCAGCTGATAAGTGTTGGACCATTGTAGGCTACCCAAAGTGGTATAATAAACCTGCAGGTAGAGGTAATAGTGCTGGTAGATGGAATGACAGAGGTGGAGGCAGATCTGGAAATGCTCCATGGACTAGCAGCGTGAACTGTGTTGGAAGTGACAAACGGGAGTCCCCTAACGCAGTCATTACACATCAACAATTTGAACAACTCTTAAAGCTGATTCCTGGAAATATAAATACTCAAACCACTGAAGAAGATATGGATACACCATTCTCAGGTATGATTACTAGCAATGCTGTTGAGTCTTTAGTACAAGAGTGGATTGTAGATTCTGGAGCATCTGATCACATGTCATGTTCATTGATTTGTTGCATAACATTAAACCTGCACCATCCCATCTCACTATTAAGCTTCCTACTGGTACTACTACTCACATAACACACATCGGTGATGCTAAACTCAGATGTGGATTAATTCTATTGAATGTCTTGTTTGTACCACACTTCACACACAACCTCTTATCCGTTACTAAGCTCAGCAAAGACAACAAATGTGATGTTTTATTTGGGGAAAGAAAATGTATGGTAGTGAATTCTGCGTCAAGAAAGACATTGTGTGTTGGACAACTTAGAAAAGGTCTGTATCTACCTTTTAATGACAATAAGATGTGTCCTCCTACTTCTAAGCCTAGTTCACTTGTTTCTACTAGTACCTCTGCTGCTACTAGTGACATGTATACTACTTGGCATAATCGTTTTGGACATGCTTCTGATTCAACCTTAAGATATGTTGCCTGTGTCAAACCTTTGATCCCACAACAGCCAAAAATCTGCTTGATATGCCCTTTATCGAAATTCACAAAACAGCCCTACTCTCTAAGTTCTTCACATGCCACAAAACCTTTCAACTTAGTGCACATAGACACATGGGGGCCGTACAAAGTGTGTACCAAACTCAAATATAAATATTTTTTGACAATAGTCGATGATCATTCTCGAATGACTTGGTTATACCTCTTGCAATACAAATCTGATTACTACCAAACTATACAAACCTTTCATCACCATGTTGCAACTCAGTTTGAAAGCCCAATCAAAGTCATCAGGAGTGACAATGCCCCTGAATTTAGTGACTGTACCTGCAAAAAATTCTTGGCTGACAATGGTATTATTCATCAAACGTCATGTGCGCACCGGCCTCAGCAAAATGCACGAGTAGAACAAAAACACAGACATGTGTTGGATGTTGCTCGTGCCCTGAAATTTCAATCAAATTTGCCCCCATCTTACTGGGGAGATTGTGTTCTAACAGCTGCACACATCATAAACAGGACTCAATCATCAGTGTTGAATCATGTCAGTCCTTATAAAGTTTTATGCAAAGAGCCATCTGATTATGATGGACTAAAAGCATTTGGGTGTCCGGCAATAACATCACCTCCAGGAGTTGTTTCTGATAAGTTCCAACCTAGAGCTGTTATGTGCATATTTGTTGGATATCCTGCCGGAAAAAAGGGATTCAAGCTCCTCATACTAAACTCAATAACTCCATTTGTGTCCAGAGATGTGAAATTCTATGAACACATTTTTCCTCTCCACAATTCAACACCCTCAACATTCTTGAATCTTGTTTCTTTAGAAACTCTACCAAACACCCCCACATTTGAGTTTAATGAGTTCACCCAACTGCTGAATGATGAACATCAAGAGAGCTCTCAAGAAACACAGTCCCCGATGAATAATACAGAACCATCAGATGAACCAACTGACCAAGATCAAAACTCTCAAGAAACACAGTCCCCGATGAATAATACAGAACCATCAGATGAACCAACTGACCAATATCAAAACACAAGTTCTGCACCAACACTATTGAGAAGATCTCTAAGATAGACTAAACCGCATGTATGGATGGATGCTTACATTACCAAGCCGTCCTCATCATCTACAGCTTTGTGTGCAATTGTAGCCACTCAAGAAGTGTAGCCTACATTTCAGTGCTTTGTTACATCAATTGTTAAAACTGAAGACCCTAAGACATTCTACCAAGCTATTGAACAGCAACATTGGATTGATGCCATGAATGTAGAATTGGAAGCACTTGAAGCAAATGACACTTGGGATGTGACCACTTTGCCTTCTAATAAAAAGGCCGTTGGGTGTAAATGGTTGTATAAAACAAAGTTCAAGTCAGATGGAAGCATCGAAAGATTTAAAGCACGGTTGGTCATTTTAGGTTGTAAACAAGTTTATGGGGTGGATTATTAAAACACATTCGCTCATGTGGCTAAAATGACTACTATCAGGGCTCTCTTGGCTGTAGCTGCTGTTAATAACTGGATGGTGGTACAAATGAATGTTACAAATGCTTTTTTACACGGTGAATTAGAGGAGATTGTGTACATGAAAATGCCAGTAGGATACACACACATAGAATGCCGAATTTATAAAGAGAAGAGAGACTCTATAACCAAAACTACGCCTTTAACTGTGTGTAGACTCAAAAAATCCCTCTACGGTTTGAAGCAGGCGCCAACAAATTGGTTTTCAAAGCTGTCTATTACCCTTATTGGTCTAGGCTTTGTACAATCAAAGTCTGATTATAGCTTATTCACCCTTACTAATGATAGCTCCATTACCTTAGTTCTTGCCTATGTAGACGACTTGCTGATAGCTGGGAACTCAGGGTCTGAAATTGATGATCTTAAAAGAATGTTGTCTGCCAAATTTCACATGAAGGATCTTGGTGAGCTTCGGTATTTTTTGGGACTTGAAGTGGATAGAAATGATGCAGCATTTTTCGTCTCTCAACACAAGTACCTAGTTGACATCCTTAAAGAATTTAACATGCAAGCTACAACTCCAATGAAGATTCCCATAGATGTGCATCTCAGACTCACTAAAGAAAAAGGTAACGCATTGCGAGATCCTCACCCATATCAGCATCTTCTTGGAAAATTGATATATCTAACTGTTATCCGGCATGATATTGTGTTCACAGTTCATATTTTGACTCAGTTTATGCAACAACCTAGTGATGCTCATATGCAGGCTGCACTGCATTTACTTAGGTACCTAGTTGGAACATCTACCTAGGGCATCTTATTGGCATCCACATCAGCTGCCCAACTGCATGCATACAGTGACAGTGGTTGGGCAACATGTCCCATGACTCGACAATCAACGACTGGATTCTGCATACTATTTGGTTCTAGTCCAATCTCCTGGAAAACCAAAAAACAGGCAGTCGTAGCTCGTTCATCTGCAGAGGCAGAGTACCGTGCCATGGCACTTACCTCTTATAAAGTTACATGGTTACAAGCCTTGCTGAAAGATTTGGGACTTCACAATCTACCTCCTGCAATGCTACACTGTGATAACAAATCAGCCATTGTTATTGCTGCCAACCCGGTTCTACATGAACGAACGAAACATGTTGAAGTTGATTGTCACTATAATCGTGATAAAATCAACTTAGGAACTATCACCAGTACTCATACTCCAACACACTCTCAACTAGCAGATGTTTTGACCAAACGTCTCTCCACAAAATAACACTTTTATCTCTTGTCCAAGCTTGGTGTCCAGTCTCGACTTCCGACCAAGCTTTACAGGGAGTAATGAAGAATAAAGTGGAGCTCTCAAGAAAAATCATTTTAATCATTTCATAATTATAAGTAGTGTTAAGGGTAGTATAGTATTATCCTATCTTTTGTCAACCTTTTACATTAGGTTGTTATTTGTCAGCTTATGTGATGGTCTGTTAGTGACAGCTAATGTCCTTGAGTAGTGATAAATAAGGGTGGTGGCCTTGTATGAGACTGAACAGATTATCAAAGTTATTCAAGAAATTATTTTGCTCTGCATTTACCTTCTTCACCTTGCTTTCTGTAAAACTATCAAAAATGTTATCAAAAAAGGTTATTAAGGCTCACAACAATGTACCAGGGCGCCTGGCCATCAGTAGTAGTGGTTGCCATTTTGTACTGTATTTGTTATGGTGGTTCTTTAAGGGGGTAGTGACAGACCAACAGGAATACCCCCCAGTGTTATTGTATAACAGGGTTCACCAAACTATCGTATAGGGAATTGATGGGTGCAAGCAGGTCGCTACTATGCAACTCAGGAGCTTGCTCTAATGTGTAACTATGCATTAGCCAGTAAGAATAAGTAATGACTGCCAAGTTTCATAACAACGGTTATATCTCAGCATATGATCATAGAGGAATCTCTAAACTCATCTTCTTAGTTGCCCCTTTCTCTTCTCCCTCCCTCTTAAAAGTTCACTTCAACTCTCCCTAAGCTTTTATTCTGGTCACTCTCCAGGTCAACATGCCATGCCACCAATTAATCTCAGTCTTCCGTTCTTCACATTATATGTCACGGATATGAGCCTCCTCATATTTCAGGTTTCCAATTTTTTTATTTACCCACCCTCACAAACAAATAGCATATACAGAGATTCTTGTATAACATATACATGTATTAAATGGATCAAATAATTGAATGAATGACCATCGAGTGTTCCCATATTTTTATTGTCTAATTAATGATAATATTTAAGCAATTGTGCCTCTTTGATATCTTATCATCACAAGTGTTTACATTTGAAAGTAGTCTTTTGTAAACTTTAAACTTTCGCTATTTTTTTTAGGTCTAATAGTGTGTAAGTGTAATAACAAGTCTTAAGAGTATGCCAACAAAATATATGAAAGTTGTATTAGGTCGTAAGGTTATCTAATTGTGAACCAAATTTAGGCAATTTCCGGTCAAGTATAGATAAAACTATATATAGACATATATTCAAGTGCAACAAAACCACAAATAGACTCAACTGAGTAAAAAATAGGTTGAGGATTCGGGAAGGTCATTTGAAAAATGGGATGACAGTCATATAGGCATTCTAAGCAATATGAAATTATGATACAGGAATCTTGAAGCTTCCAACAATATTCTCAGGCTGGTCTGTGGGCCAAAGTTGCAGGCTTTGGATTTATTTATATTGCTCCAGATGGAAAAACTTCACTTCAGACAAGATTGTGAGAACCTCCGGGTATATAGCAAATGCATGGAGGTAACTTCTGCAACTTAACACAAGACCTATGAGTGTAGTGATATCTCTTTCGCTCCCTTTACGGGATGTCGAGGGTTCAAACCTTGTTATATACGAGGGTGGGTGTGTGAGTGTGTTTGTCATGATCTTGTCTATTTTTGGGTTTTTCTGTTAAAATTAAGCAAAGAAAAAGAAGCAAGAACAAGAAGGAAATTGCAGAAAATAAAGGATAAAAGTAAACATTCAATTCATTTCATTTCATAACCGTAAAATTAAGAACAAGGGACATTATATAAGCCATAACACTCCCCTAGATACTAAGTCATTGGGTTGTACCAAACCTGCAACCCAACTCTATACTCGGCCCATTCTTAATATCTGACCCAACATTGTCACTCATATCAAGTCGTGACATATTCCTCTCCTTCAGAACATCCTTGTCCTCAGGTATGAAATTAAAAGACGCTCTGTAGTTAAATACAAGCCTCACATCAATGCTCAAGTGTAGCTCTCTTGTTACATTAAGTATCAAATGTGTCTTTGCACATACCTCTTTATCATCCCTCATCTCTGTATGAGAAAATATAAAAGGATGAAACATTGTTTCTAGAGTTGAAAATATTAAAATTTTAGGACCACCCCAGCCAAGTATACTCTCCTCTGGCTTTCTAAGAGAGTTCATCTCATTATCTCTCCCTGGCTCTGCAACTTTACCACTGCCACTGACTTTGTCTTTTATAAACAGATCATGTCCAAGTACAGTGGACTGATAGTTGTATTGGTCTGCGAAGCTTCGAGCTTCCTTTTCATTTGAGATATTTAATTTTCTATTTTTCATATTCTCAATATATAATATAGGAACATAAATTTGTTTCCAAAAAATTTCAAAATTTCTGAACTGTTCCAAAAACTCTGTAAACTGTGCAACCCCTTGCCACAATACCTTCATGAAGTTTAGCACATTAAACAATTTAATAGGTTTGCTCTTTATCAAATCACGTGATCTTCCAACAAATTCCAGAACTGCATCTATTAGATCCTTTTCCTTTGGCTTCTTCCCATTACTCGTCTCAATCACTTGGGACACTGAGTTTCCTTTGCAAGCAATCATGGCCGCAAAGAAAGCTGGCTAGTAATTTGCGGCAGATGTCAGCATCTTGATTGCATCGATAAGAAGATCATCATTACACAGTGCTTGCTTACATAGAATGTTATCAATTCCAGTTCAAAAATTAAAAATCTGTTTGTCGCTCAGTCTAAAATATGCATTCCCGGATATACATAATTATGAATGATTTGCAACAAAGAATAACATGGACATCAATGTAACCTCAACAAGCCTATTGCAACTATTACTACTAGGAAAAAGACCCTCTGTAGCCATTTCAATCCAACAAAACCTTAACTCATCCATTCTGAGCTCGATCCAATTTCCTCAAAACATCAATATAATAAATTACATTCAGAACATATGTTTCATGTATCGTCATCGACTCGAATAATGTAAGCACCTTCTTGAAATCAGACAGGGCACACTTAAATTTGCCACACCTCGAGTACATCTCAACAAATGTTGACTCAATAAGGTTATACAATCCCAAACCAATATTGATTGCAGATCCTCGTATCCTCTCATTTAGCCATATTACTATAGCATCCAGAGTTATAAATGCAGCTTTTTCTGATCCCTGAGAGTGTGGTTCTAGATCTTGGTTCTGCTCATGAACAAGCCCGTCCTCCTCTTCTTCAGCAAACAGCTTACCGCGACTTGACAAGCTGTAAAAGGCACCTCAGTATCAATATCTTTATTGACAATTAAATTCTTCAGTCGTGACCTCATGAATATAGGATAAACTTTGATTAACTGAAAAATGGAGAGGAGACCATAATTCGGTGAATAAGCACGAAGTTCCTGATCTTTCAACCAGACCAATTGTCTAACATACACAAGCAACAAGGTGGGGCAAGCAAAGTAGCCATCTCTGGAAATAACACCATCTTGAGACATATAACAAAACCAATTAAATAACTTTGGATTCCTGAATTCTTTAAACACATATGAGATAATAACACTCCCATCATCAAGTTCTTTTCGGGGCCCTTTATCAAACTGACAAAACTGAGATACGAATTGCATATCCCCAAACAAACCATCGTCACCACGAGAACATTTCAGTGGAACATATGATCCAATACCCTTTCCAAGCAACTCTGAATCACATAAGTTTTTAATACTTCCTGCTAGAAGCTCAAACTTACCATACTCATCCTCATGTAGCCTGTAAAACGTTATTTCACCTACACCATCAAAACTCGCTAAATTTTTCTATAACTTATTTTCGAACAGTTCACATTCTATTACATTACCGAATGTACTTCCCAGCATAAACAAAACCATCCTAGCAGCCTTATTCCTAATCCTAAGCACAACAATATCACAAAGAACAAGTTCCTTCATAGACAAACTAGAAATCTTCTTCCCATCTCGAATCACACACGAATGTTCCGACCGAATTTCCTTAAGACAAACCAAAGCTTTCTCATCATTATTCTCTAGCTTAAACGTCGTGTATACCTCGTGCACTTTGTTCCAAACAATAACATCATTTGCAAACAGTATCTTAAACAAACCCATGGTGGAATTCAAAGTCTCAAATATGATGTAAAAACAAGTAAAATCATTTGCTACTGTCAGTTTAATCAAGAGGCCATATTTTGGTAAACAATAACAAATTTCACGATCCTTCAATAAGGAAAAATTACTATTGAATGCAACAAAAATAGACAGGATATTAAAGCAATCAGCACTTGGAACATTATCTTCGTACTTATAACAAAATCAGTCACATAACTGACCCATTTTAAATCACAACCCCTCATAACCCCGATACCAATCCAGTTCAACAAGCTGAAAGATATCCAGGCTTTTATTTCCATCAAATTGACATTTATCATTTTCTTTATATCTCCCTTTTAAATAATACTTGCCGTATTCATTCTCCTGAAGTTTAGAAACTGGAATCATTATTCCCGGTGAAATGAAACACAAAATCACTTTTAACAGTTTTTCACTTGATTCAACAACAAAAAGAACAGAATCAGTTTGAGGACTCCCATCATCAAACACTTCAGGGGCATATTTACCAGTTTCTAATATTTGAGATTGTTTAAAATCCTCACCATCATCATCAACTATTTTCTCAACTCTATAAAAATTATCTAAACCATCAACAGTCGAGACAAGAGCAGGCATATTAGAAGACTGATTTACCTTATTTAAGGATATTTCCTTAACTGGATTTGACAAATCAGCAAGGCGCTTCTCCATTCTCTAAGTACTTGAATAAATTGACTATGTGTATCCGGCCGCTGCTCATTTGCTTCAACTTCCCTATTTTGATACGAAGAAATAATACGGTGGTTCGGGTGGTGGTTGAATATGGTGGTAAACATGTGGAGGTGCAGGAGGTGGTGTATACTGGTGTAGAGGATTTAGAGGTGGGATGTATTGGTACGGATGATACGAAGGGGTTTGAAAGAAATTAAAGTTTTGAAAGGGGTTTGAAGGATATGAAGGAAAAGGAACCGTGAAAGCCATGTCCAAGAAATCAGAGGCTCTGATACCATTTGTCAAGATCTTGTCTATTTTTGGGTTATTCTGTTAAAATTAAGCAAAGAAAAAGAAGCAAGAATAGGAAGGAAATTGCAGAAAATAAAGGATAAAAGTTAACATTCAATTCATTTCATTTCATAACCGTAAAATTAAGAACAAGGGACATTATATAAGCCATAACACTCCCCTAGATACTAAGTCATTGGGTACTTGTACCAAACCTGCAAGCCAACTCTCTACTCAGCCCATTTTTAATATCTGACCCAACATTGTCACCCATATCAAGTCGTGATAATGTTATAGTCCCTTCATGCTTTTAATCCAATCTATTTGAAAATCAAAATTTCAACTTTGATTGCCGTTAATGTGTTCAAGAAACTGATTTCTATTGTGATAGTGATGTACCAGGTGTGTGAATATTTTACTACCATGAAGCAATGAAGTATATAAGTATATGCTACAAGTTCAGTTATAGATTAACTAAAATGGATGGGATCATCAACAATATGGAAGGTATGTTAGAGATTTTTTATTGCAGTCAACTTCCTTGGAACCAGATGCTGAAGCAATGCCAGCACGGTGATGCGACACACAATAGCTAGGATCAGCCTTTTCGCATTCAATGAAGCCTTGTTTATTGGAACATATTGGAATTTCAGTTTGCATGGATCTCTGACACATATAGGTACTGATTTCTTTTTTAGTAGAACCTTGTTTCCCCCGGTATATATATGTATCACTATTCCTTAAACAAGATCATTCAAGGGTATACAGATTTTATTGGAACCAAATCGTGCATGATATGTATGCTTTATTTTTTAGCATAAAATACATGTCAACAACTAGAAGTCACTAATCAACCTAATGTTTCTAAATCCGAGCTTAGAGGCTAAATGTAATAACCCCAATTTTTGAAAATTTTTGAAACTCTGATGAATAGTAACTTTTGCTGAATATGCTCATTAAGGAAAATTATCAGACCACATTATATAGGAGTACTGTTATAGAAATTCTGAGATCGTGTTAGTATTCCATAAAGTAAATGAGTGTATATAAAGATCGTCAGAATCCAAATTCGAACACTCTGATTTTTCCCGAAAATCCACCAGATACCGAAAGGATTGAGTATAAGGTAATATGATTAAAAGGATTTAAATTCAAGAATATTAAGAGAGGATCATAAAAGGAATATAAAATAATGAGAAAGGTTTAGGGGAACCCGAGTAATAAGATCCTGGATATGATCCCTCAAAATAACGAACGAGAACGAAAGTTAAGCGAACCGTATAACAGATAAGCGGTCATTAGCCAAGTAATTAAGGTTTAATCAAAAAGGTTAGTGGATGATGATGTCATCACACCACAAGGAGAAGACATGTGTTAAAAGATGACACAATCATGATGACATAAGCATGACAGGTAGATTTGTTTTGTTGGATGATTATTGGCCAAGTATAATTTACCATGGTAAATTCTAAAAAGTAGCCAAGCCAAAAAGGGAAGCAACCAACCAAAAATCATAAAACAAAAATAGAAGTTGACCTTGCTTTTCAAGAGAAAAGCTCTCGGCCTCTTTACTTTCAAGGAAGAAGATTTTGCAAACTCCAAGCTTCACTTCATAATCAAATCCAAGGTAATTATGTAAGCTTCCCTATGATTAGATAAGTATATCCTAGGAGTTTAAGCTTCTAATTCCTTGTAAATCTCTTCCAATAAATCAAGGAAGGAGATGGTGAATAGTGATTTCTTGAAATTAATTTTTGTGTTCTTGATTTCTTTGAAAGATCAAGCTTGTAGGAGGTTAGATCAAGGCTCCTTAAGGCTTCCTAGCAACTTATCACTCACCAAGGAAGGTAAAACCTCATACCCTAGCTTTACTTTTGAGTATTTAGGAGTGGTTTTGATTGGTATAGTTTATGAGAAGCATGATTCTTGTTTGTTTAAAGTTTGGTTGGATTTGTAGTGATTTTGAGTTATGAATCTTGGTTATTGGTTAATGAATCTTAAGTATAGTTAGTAGCTCATGTTTGTGATTGAATGAGTTGGAAAATCTTGAGGTTATGGACTGATGTGGTAAGGTTTATATAAAGTTTGGTTGTATCGATGGTTATGAGTTGGTTTGTGGTTAATTAGAGTAGTATAAACATTGGTAATCACGTAAATATAGCTGTCGTAATGCCCGTTTTCATACAACTGCTTGTTCTTAGTGTTCGAGATGGAAAGTTCACTTACCAATCTGTAACTTTGCCATGTTTAGCTAGAGCATGTCGTAAGCTTCGTTTTGATATGTGGTTCGCTTGAATCCAATGTACGGTTTAGGAGAAACGACCGTTTTAAGTAACGACGTTTCGCGAGCGAACCATTACCCCTCGCTTTACTTTGAAACCTTGATTAAGGCCCTTAAATGATTAATTAGAGTACGAAATAATTATGTAAGATTAACTGGTTAGTTGGTAGAGTATTCGCGAAAAAGTCGCCTTAAAATTCGTAACGGTTAATTTATTAAAATTAGTGGAGCCAAGGGTACGCGAGCGATTAACGCAAATCGTCAAGCGTATAAGCGACCATAAGCGACCGATAGGGTATGAGTGAGTTTTGACTAGTTTCTTAAGCGACCGTGGTCTAATTCCGGCTTATGTTGTTGTTCATAGGTTACCGGACCCACTATAAGCTTAAGTCTACCCCGGAACGCTCAGGCAAGTTTTCTACCCGTTATACCATTGTTGTGATGTATATATATATATATATGCATTATCTTGTGATAAGTGCATGATTGTTATTAGCAAATCTTGCGATATAGTGGAGCATGGAAATATGATATATATATATATATACATTTTTCGTAATCATGATATCTCATTGTTGATTCAATTGATTATAAACTGCATAATACCTATGTTAGAGATAAGCAGTACTTGCGTATACCCTTAGTATAGGGGACCCAAAGTTGAACATTTTTCTAAACCGGGAGGCGATGTTCCCGAGTATATTATATATATATAAATAGTTTTCAAAACTATTAATCGAATAATGTCTATTCGATAGTTTTATTTTATTTAATGAATATTAGTCTGAATATTCATTCAAGGACTTATGCATATTTTATTTAATGAATATTAGTCTGAATATTCATTCGAGTACTTATGACTCCGCTTATTTTATTTAATGAATATTAGTCTGAATATTCATTCGAGGACTTATGACTCCGCTTATTTTATTTAATGAATATTAGTTTGAATATTCATTCGAGAACTTATGACTCCGCTTATTTTATTAAATAATATTCTTTATTTATTTAAAGAATAAAGTTTCAATATTCGCCAAGTATTCAGAAAATGATTGATATTATCAAATCATTCTTACTTTAAATATTTCCAGAGATTATTTTCAAACTTTATCAAAACTATTTTTGAAAGTTAGAGCGGATCCCAAAACTCGTCTTCAAATTTAAGATCTTCCTTTCGAAGGAGATTTAAATACTCGCTCAAAAATCTGAGGGATCCGGCTTTGTGATGTATTTTTATATTCGCAACAAGGTTGTTATTTTGATAAAAGAGTTTTTGATTACTTACCCAACACTCGGGAAGTAAAATTATGGGAATAAGTTAATCCATTAACAGACATCGCCTGGGAAATATCGGTGAGTTTTTCTTTCCAACTAGATGCGACTTCTTGGTGGAGTCGTATCAACAAGTTCCTACTTGAGGAAAGGGGAGACGAGCTTTACGTTTCAGAGTCATGGATTTCATCTGAACTAGGAGTGGCGTAAGTGGTCGAGTGGTGCCGGCCCAGCCTTATTTATTGGCCCAAATGGCCCGGAAGTTCCGCTAAGACGGTCCATTCCTTAGGAGTCCAACGTTCGGTCGACAAGTAAATCTGACTGTTCTCCTCTACATGTAGAAAATTATGGGGTTGCACTACTGCGACTGATCATCGTGAGTGGTCTTCCTGGTGCGGCAAACTCCCGTAATGAGTTCATCATCCAGTTGGATATTTCTGCAACACTACCCAGAGCACTTCGATAGAAAGGCTACGGTTGGGCGATTGTTGAGTGTTGGCAGGGTCGAGTTTTCAAAATGATGTTTTCAACAAATGAAGTATCTCGTAACTTCATTTCATTTTGATGATATTTCAAAGATTGATTTTATACAAGTCTTATCTTGTAGTCTCATCTAGATGATGAACTTTTGATGATAGAAAGGCTTGAACGGTGGTAGTTCAAGTAGTATTCGGAAAAGATATAAGTATATTGGAGTATCTTGTAACTTCATCTTCTCAACTTATATCTATTTAATGATTATCTTATGCATGACAGAGATTTTCAGAAAAACATTGAGATAAGGTTAGATATATGAGATCACCTTGCAACGATATTTTTATACAGTTATAAACTGGAACTTTGTGTATATTATGCATGGCAGAGGATTTCAAAGACTTTGAAAAGTATATATACATATATACTGAATATTTTGCGACTTGGCCGCGTTAAGATATCAAACTTGGTTCATTTTTACTTGACCAAGACTTTCATGAGTACTATGAAGATGCTCATATATTGTTATTGATTATACATATTATTTCAGTGGGCTTGTTGCTCACCCTTGCTTTCTTCTTTCATCACACAACAACAGATAGACAAGATGAATATGACCAAGCTCCCAATTCGCAAGCGGATAGGAAATGTTCCGCAGTTTCCTGTAGGCGTTGATGCCGCTGTAGCTGAGGTAGGAACTACCAATAGGCTAGGTTTTCAACTGTTGATGTACCAGACTTATGTATATTATGAATTGTAATATAAGAATATATAAATTTATTCAGAAACCCCTTTTGAGGTGTAATGACTTATAATTGTGGAATAAAAAGACTTGTGTTATTTTGGTATTCATCTCTGAGACTATAACTTGTGGTATGTGTGTATATTGTGGGGTCACAGTACGCAGTAATTGGTTGTTTATTTAGATTAGTATTGTTGTTAAGGGAAATGGAACTCGTGACAACCCAGATCCTCGAGCCCAGATTTGGGGGTGTTACACTAGAGCTATAAAAGCATATTAAAGATGGAGGGAAATATAGTGAGATCAAACACGATTAAGACAACATGCAATTACTTTTATTAAAAACTTAAATTAATATTATTTCTAATTAGAACTACATTTATATCTTTGAACCTATGAATCTTCTATGACATAATATATTTTTATCATGATGCACCTTTCATGGTTTATCAATTTTCACGGTGTAATTTGTTTAGTAACTAGATCGGTTCCGTGATATGCACCGTTATAATAATTTTTACACATAAGAATATTAATTTTTAATACGATATCAAACTAAATTTTAATTATATAATGATATATTTTTTTGAATAATTAGGCTTACATGTCTTACAAACGAGGGTGAGCCATAATCGAACCCTTGAACCCAGAATCTGTGACCACGAAAGATAAGCTTTTACCCAAAAGGACTCAAAAACAAAGAAACACTAAACGAACTTAAGAAAGTGTATACAAAAAGAAGGTCTACAAGTGCAACACACTAATCAGGGACACCTACATTTCTTGTGTAAGGAGGCAATTCTGGAGGTGGAAAAATACAGGCTTCAGCTTCAACGCACAAATCTCGATAAAGGCCATTTCATTGGTATCACTTGGGAAATCGACATCAGGTACAACTCCATTAGTACCATGATCCACTAACGAAGAACCCTCCACTCCACCAACACCAGCATCCACCCTCATTTTCTCCGCCTTAAACCTTCTCATACTTGTTCAAAATTAACCAATTGAATGAACATTCGTTACCATATTTTTATTGTCAAATTTATGAAAAGATTTAAGCAATTAAGCCTCTTTGATATTGTATCATGATCAACAGTGTTTACATTTGAAAGTTCTTCTGTAAACTTTAAGCTTTCACTACTTTTTTTATGTCTAACAGTGTGTACTAACAAGTCTTAAAAGTATGCTAGCAAAAATATATGAAAGTTGTATTAGGTCGTAAAGTTATCTAAATATGAATCAGATTTAGGCAATTTCCCATCAGGTATAGATAGAAATATATATAGACATATATTCAAGTGCAAAAGAGCCACAAATGGACTAAATTAAGTAAAAGATATGTTGAGGATTCAGGAAGGTCATCTGAAAAATGGGATGGCGGTCATAGGTATTCTAAGCAGTTTGAAATTGTCATATTGTAAATAGGACAACTGAAATTTTGAAGCTTCCAACAAAGGCTGATCTGCAGGCCAAATTTGTAGGCTTTGGATTTTATTTGTGTTGCTCTAGATGGAAAAACTTCACTTTAGACAAGATTGGTAGAAACCATTGGGTATATAGCACATGCATGGAGGTAACTTTATAAAACTTAACCAAAGAGCCCTAGGTGCAATGGTATCTCCCTCGCTACCTTTACCAGAATGTTGAGGGCTCAAATCTTGTCAAAGACGAGGCTGTGTGTGAGTATTTTTTAGCTAGCCAAAAGAAACAAAACTTCTACAACTTATTGAATTAAATGTAAAAAAAATTTTGGTTTTAGTTGGTTATAGTCCCTTCATATTTTTAGTCCAATCTATTTAGAAACTTAATTTCAACTTTGCTTGCAATATATGTGTGTTCAAGTAGCTAATATCTATTGTGATAGTGATGTACCAGGTGTATGAATGGAGTCGCTTTTATGTGCGATCAAGGAAACAAAACAAGATCCTCTACGGATGGTATAATTTTAATTTTAAATAATGCTTCTTTCGAATCGGGAATAAATAGCGGCATGTTTGTTGTTGGTGGAATATATTGGAATTTCGGGTTGGATATTGAGGAAATCTTGCCTGGATCTCAGACACGTGTAGGTTTTGATTTTTTTATTAGTACACGTTTGGTTATAAACTGTGTTAGGAATATATGTGCATTAGTTTGATGATATGTTTAACAAAACACTTAAGTAGAAATTTAGTGTCAGTAGCCTCAACGGATAAGACCACTTTGGCTATCCGTTGATGGTGTAGCTTTACTTAGAAATAAGTCTAGTATTGTAGCATATTTCAGTCTCTGTATTTAAAATGTAATTCTTAGAAGTTGAGAGAAACTATGAGTCATGTTGACTACTAGATGATATGCAGATAGGAAGGCCAATTGTAAATATTTCATGCCTTGTAATTTTATATAAATGAAGTGGTATCAACGGATGACTTAAAGACCTTCAACGGATGAGAAGCTAAGCTTCAACGGATGTCTCTAAAGCTTCAACGGATAACATCCTTCAACGGATGAGAGCTTCAACGGATGAGAGCATCAACGGATAAATGCATCAACGGATGAAAGCTTCAACGGATAACATCCTTCAACGGATGAAGTCATTAACGGATGAAAGCTTCAACGGATGTTCTGCTAATTAGCCGTTGATAAGTGGTAGTTGTACCTACAGACAGAGGCACATGGGTTGACAGAGAAAACTGAGATGTGGTAGCCGAATTTCAGGATCAACAGAAAAATCAGCCGTTCTTCTTTAGTACAAAGATGCAATAGTCAACAAAGTACTGGAGTGAACAGGAAAAGAAGAAAGTGAAGAACTTATTTTACTATTGTAATTTTATATTGTTTTTCACTTGTACACTTGGTAATATATAAACCAAGAAGAAGCTAGTAATTAGAGAGAGATTTTCCAGAGCTGTTAAGAAATATCTTGAGAGAAAATTCATCTAGTTTGTACTAGGATGCAGCTGTGATCAACATTGTTGAACACAGATTTTCTAATATACCATCTCTGGTGGAACAACAAATCCACCAGAAAAGTTTTTAAAGTTTGTTGTGTTCTTTACATTTTGTGTTTGAATATATATCTGTCTGCATTAGCTCAAAGCAATTCATACACTTGTTCATCTAGAACACACTGCTTTAATAAACTTCTCAAAACCTGAAAAAGTTTTGAGATTTACATTCAACCCCCCTTCTGTAAATCTCATTGTTAGTCCTCTAGGAATAACAATTGGTATCAGAGCAGGCTCTTGACATACAAAGAGTTTAAAGATCTTGGAATCTAACAAAGATGAGTAAGAAGGATATTGGAGTAAAGATCCCAGTTCTTGACAAAGACAGTTATCACCACTGGAAGGTGAAAATGCACCTTCATCTACTCTCCCAAGATGAAGGTTATGTAAACTGCATTGAGAATGGTCCTCACATTCCCCACAGAGTAGCCACAGTTGCTACGGCCACAGTTGCTGTTGGTCAATCCATTCCAAAACCTAGAGCAGAATGGACAATGGAAGACACAGAAGAAGTCCACAAGGATAAGAAGGCTATGAACATTTTGTTTAATGGTCTTGACAAGGATATGTTTGATAATGTGATAAATTGTTCAACTGCCAAAGAGGTTTGGGACACAGTTCAGTTGCTGTGTGAAGGTACAGAACAAGTAAAAGAGAACAAAATGCAGCTTCTCATTCAACAGTATGAGTACTTTCATTTTGAAGAGAATGAATCTTTAAATGACACATTTAATAGATTTCAAAAGCTGTTGAATGGACTGAAGCTGTATGGTAGAGTGTACCAGGTGAAGGATTCAAATCTTAAATTTTTGAGATCCTTACCAAAGGAATGGAAACCCATGACTGTTTCCTTAAGAAACTCTCAGGATTATAAGGACTTTACTCTTGAAAGATTATATGGAATCTTGAAGACTTATGAACTAGAGTTGGAACAGGATGAGGTATTGGAGAGGGGGAGAAAGAAAGGAGGTTTAGTTGCATTGGTAGCTGAAAATGAGAAAGAATGCAGAAAAGAAACTGTGAGATCTACATCAAGCTCCAAAGATGGTGTAAGAAATCCAGAATCAGACAAGGGTAAAGAGCAAGTTGCTGAAAATGAAGACAACTCCAGTCAAGATGACTCTGATGGTATTGATGAGCATCTTGCATTTCTGTCCAGGAGATTTGCAAAGATGAAGTTCAGGAAAAACACTAGAGCCACTAAACCCTATAAGAACATGGTGGACAAATCCAAGTTCAAGTGTTTTAATTGTGGTATAAGTGGACACTTTGCAAGTGAGTGCAGAAAGCCAACCTCTGAAAAGAAGAAATTTGAACAAGTAGATTACAAAAAGAAATATTTTGATCTACTCAAACAGAAGGAAAGGGCTTTCATTACTCAAGAAAAGGACTGGGCAGCTGATGGAGATGAAGAGGATGAAGATGTGGATTATGTCAACCTTGCTCTCATGGCTGATTCTGAAGAAAACGAAGTTAGTTCATCAAGCAATCAGGTAATCACTACTGATTTAACACAGCTTACTAAAGAAGAGTGCAATGATGCTTTCAATGACATGTCTACTGAATTGTATCATTTGCGTGTGTCTCTTAAATCTCTTGCTAAAGAAAATAGTAGGATCAAAGAGAACAATCTGTTTTTAAGTAATAGAAATACTGTGTTAGAAAATAAGTTGATTGACCTAGAGAAAACCAAATTGCATTGTATATCTGTTGAAAATGAACTAGCTGAATCTGTTAAGAAAGTAGAAATACTTTCCAATCAATTAGAGAAAGAGCAAGAGGTGATTAAAGCCTGGAAAACATCTAGGGATGTAAGTGCTCAAATTGCCAAAGTCCAAGGAATTGAATCATTCTGTGAAACTGCCTGGGATAAAAATAAAAAGAAACTGGAATTAATTGATGGACTGTCAACGGATGTGGAATCAACGGATGATGAAAGTTATCCGTTGAAGGAAGAAAAGGAACATCCGTTGAAGGTTCCTCAATTAAAACAGGCAGATGTTTCTAAAAGAGAAAATCTAAAGAAACTCAACAAAAAGTTTGGTTCAACTTCAAAGAACTTTGTCAAAGAAGGAGCAAGCACATCCAAAGATGTCAGAAAGGTGAATGTAGGGCACATGACCTTAGAACAGTTAAACAATAGGCTCAAGATGGTTGAGGATAAAAAGGAATCCAAAAGGAAATCCAACAGAAATGGTAAGGTAGGAGTTAACAAACATAACAATTACACACCTGACAAGTATGCTCCTAGAAAAAGCTGTGTGCATTGTAGTAGTGTTAATCATCTATCTGCTAATTGTAAATCTATTAAGAAATCTCCCATAACTGTACCCTCTTCCATGCCTAACATGTCTGTATCACCTCTACATGCTATGCCTGTTATGTCTCAACAAAATCCTTATGCACATTTTGCAAACATGCCATATTTTAACAATCCTTATCTTGCTGCATTCAGTATGCCTCAAATGCCATACAATATGCCAATGTGGAATAACATGTATGCACAATCCATGCCTAATAATTCTATAAATGTGCTGGATAATGTTGTGACTAACCCTACACCTCAACCAACCACATCTAAGACCAAGGTTGACTCAAACTCACCTAAGTCTAAAGATGCAGGAGGAATGAAGTCTAGGAGAAAGGCTAACAAGAATGGACCCAAGGAAACTTGGGTACCAAAATCAAATTGATTGATTTTGTGGTGTGCAGGAAAATAGAAGAAATCTATGGTACTTGGACAGTGGCTGTTCAAGACACATGACTGGAGATTTCTCCCTGCTCACAGAGTTTAAAGAGAGAGCTGGCCCCAGCATAACCTTTGGAGATGACAGCAAAGGGTTTACTATGGGATATGGCTTGATTTCAACAAGGAATGTCATCATTGAAGAAGTTGCATTAGTTGATGGTCTCAAGCACAACTTACTGAGTATCAGTCAACTATGTGATAGAGGGAATACAGTTTCCTTCAATTCTGAAGCCTGTGTTGTCACTAGTAAGGAAGACAACAAAGTGGTTCTAACTGGAGTTAGAAAAGGAAATGTGTACTTAGCTGACTTCAACTCTACAGATGCAGAATCTATTACTTGTCTCTTCAGCAAAGCAAGTTCAGTTGAGAGTTGGCTATGGCACAAGAAGCTATCCCATTTGAATTTCAAAACAATGAATGATCTAGTCAAAAAGGACTTAGTAAGAGGAATTCCTCTTGTTGAATTCTCAAGGGATGGTCTGTGTGATGCTTGTCAGAAAGGCAAACAAAGGAAAGCATCATTTCAGAAGAAGCTTGAAACAACAATTGATGAACCATTACAGCTGCTACATATGGATTTGTTTGGACCAGTCAATGTATTGTCAATAGCAAGAAAAAGATATTGCTTAGTGATTGTAGATGATTTCTCAAAGTTCTCATGGGTCTGTTTTCTTGGATCAAAGGATGAAGCAAGTGAAATCATTATCAATCACATCAGGCAAGTCAACAATCATCCTGACTTGAAGGTTAGAAATATCAGGAGTGACAATGGAACTGAGTTCAAGAATTTGACATTAAGGCTGTTCTGTGAAGAAAATGGAATCATGCATGAGTTCTCAGCTCCAAGAACACCTCAGCAAAATGGGGTTGTTGAAAGAAAGAACAGATCTTTAATTGAAGCTGCCAGAACAATGCTTGAAGAATCAAAGTTACCAACATATTTCTGGGCTGAAGCTGTTAATTGTGCCTGCTTCACTCAGAATATTTCTTTGATCAATCAAGCTAAAGGCATGACTCCTTATCAGTTGTTCAAGAGAAGAAAACCAACTCTAAACTTTCTTCATGTCTTTGGATGTAAATGCTTTATACTGAGGAATCAATCTGACCATAAAGGGAAGTTTGATGCAAAGGCTGATGAAGGAATATTTGTTGGTTATTCAGCTGGAAAATCTTATAGGGTCTACAATCTAAGAACCAACATTGTTATGGAATCTGTGCATGTTGTGTTTGATGATAAAAAGATTGATGGACTAACAGATGAGGGACATAATGAGAGACTCAAATTTGACAACATTGAGATATATTGTGATGATAGTGAAGAGGAGACTGATGGAGATGACACTTCAAAAGGGATTCAAAACATGCCCCTGGATAATGCACAAAATGCTGCATCCATTGATAGAAGCAATGCAGTATCTGTTGAAAGACATAGTGCATCATCCGTTGAAGTACAAAATGAAGCATCCGTTGATCATAGTTCATCAACGGATAATCGATTTACATCATCAGTTGATAGAACTCCAAGTTCCCTGCAAAGGACCAACAACTCAGGGGGAGTTTCAACTAGTCAACACTCTGTCTCACATCATGACAATACTGAGGCCACCTCATCTAGAGCACATCTTCCACCACAAAGGAAATGGACCAAGAATCATCCCTTTGAACTGATCATTGGTGATGCATCATCTAAAGTGCAAACAAGAAGAGCTACTCAAGATGAATGTCTATATAGTAGTTTTCTATCTCAGGAGGAACCTAAGAAAGTGGAAGAAGCTCTATTGGATCCAGATTGGATATTAGCTATGCAGGAAGAGCTAAACCAATTTGAGAGAAACCAAGTTTGGAAGCTGGTACCCAAACCAAAGAACAAGAGTCCTATTGACACAAAGTGGGTATTCAGAAACAAGATGGATGAAAATGGCATTATCATAAAGAATAAAGCCAGACTGGTTGCTAAAGGCTATTCTCAGCAAGAGGGAATAGATTTTGATGAAACATATGCTCCTGTTGCAAGACTTGAAGCCATCAGAATATTTCTAGCCCATGCAGCCCATGCCAATTTCAAAGTCTATCAAATGGATGTCAAGAGTGCATTTCTAAATGGGAAATTAGAGGAAGAAGTCTATGTAAGTCAACCTCCAGGATTTGAAGATCCAAATTTTCCAGACTATGTGTATTATCTGTTGAAAGCACTCTATGGACTGAAGCAAGCACCTAGAGCCTGGTATGAAACCTTATCAAAATTTCTTTTGGAGAATCACTTCACTAGAGGTACTGTTGATAAAACTCTCTTCTTTAGGAATGTTAATGGCTCTAGTATACTTGTTCAAATTTATGTAGATGACATAATATTTGGCTCTATAGATGATAAACTTTGCAAAAAGTTTGCTAAGCTAATGCAAAGTAAATATGAAATGAGCCTAATGGGAGAACTAACCTATTTTCTTGGTTTACAAGTTAAACAAGTTAGTGATGGAATTTTCATTAGTCAAACTAAATATATTCATGATCTTTTAAAGAAGTTTGACTTAATGGAATGCTCATCTGCAAAAACTCCCATGGCCACTGCCACCAAACTTGAATTAAATAAGACTGAAAGGTCTGTGGACATTACAAGTTATAGAGGCATGGTTGGTTCACTTTTATATTTAACTGCTAGCAGACCAGATATAATGTTTGCTACATGTCTGTGTGCTAGATTTCAAGCTGATCCTAGGGAGTCTCACTTAATTGCTATCAAGAGAATTTTCAGATATCTCAAGGGTACACCAAATTTAGGAATTTGGTATCCTAGAGAATCTGGCTTTGATCTAATTGGTTATTCAGATGCAGACTATGCAGGTTGCAAAATAGACAGGAAAAGTACAACAGGCTCCTGCCAATTCCTGGGAAACAAGCTTGTATCATGGTTTAGCAAAAAGCAAAATTCAGTCTCTACTTCTACAGCTGAGGCTGAATACATTGCTGCTGGAAGTTGCTGTTCTCAAATGTTATGGATGAGGAATCAACTCCTTGATTATGGACTTCATGTTGATAGAATACCTATCTTTTGTGACAACACAAGTGCCATAGCCATAACAGAGAATCCTGTACAGCACTCAAGGACCAAGCACATTGATATCAAGTACCACTTCATTAGGGAGCATGTCATGAATGGTACAGTGGAACTACATTTTGTTCCAAGTGAACAACAAATTGCTGACATATTTACCAAGCCACTTGATGAATCAACATTCACAAGATTGGTAAGTGAGCTAGGTATGCTTAATTACTCTTAAAATTCATGTCTTCTTTGCAATTTGATGAGAAGCCTGAAATATATTAGTTGCTAGAACAAATTTGACTTTTAACATAGTTTATTCCATCAACGGATGTTCCCTATCCGTTGAAAGTCAAAATTACTCTATCAACGGATATTCATTATCCGTTGAAAGACAAGTATATCTCTGGAACTTTTATCCGTCAACGGATAAAGCTGAAGTACCTTTCAACGGATGACAATTTACATTATCCGTTGAAATGTCACATCAGACGTTTGAGGTGTTTCACAGCCGTTGATTCTATTTTCTTAACCGTTGATACCATACATACATCTGTATGTATTGGTTTTAAAGGTAGTTATTAGAATACTTACAGTTTATTCTTAAACGGCTGAAATTCACTAACACCTACTTATTGATTAATCCTTTATTTATTTCTTTTTCTTTGAAAGCATATAAGCCCTTCTGATTGTTCATTATTACTTTACGCTTTCTTAGAATTTCAAGCATTTACCATTTTCTCTCTGCAAAACCTTCAAGTTATTCTCTGCAATTTCTACTCACAACAATGGCACCAGTCGTGAAGATTATGTCTCAATCTGGGTTCATCTACGAGAAGAACAATTTCATAGCTCTGGTAGAAAAGAATGAAGCCCACTCAGATTATCACAAAATGATGGACTTCATCAAAAACTGTAAACTTAGCTATGCAATGCTGGAAGCCCCAACGATTTTCTGTGAAGTAGTTGAGGAGATTTGGACAACTGCTGAGTTCAACTCCATGGATATGACTATCTCCTTCACTCTCAAAGGTAAAAATCACTGTATTAACTGTGATGACTTACAAGCATGTTTTAAATTACCTGAGAACAATGCCATGACACCACACACTGATAGTGATGTATCCAGCATGTTAGATTCCATAGGTTACTCTCTTAACTCTGCTAATTTAGGGGGTATTAGACGAAAAGGCCTTAGGAAAGAATGGAGTTTTCTTGGGGATGCCTTCATAAAGGTTTTCTCTGGGAAAATTAGTAATTTTGATGCCATAACTTCATCTCTTGTTAATATGTTCTATATGCTTGTTTCTGATAGGTACTTTAACTTTAGCAACTATGTGATGCTAGAATTAGGTACTAGATTAGGTAACAAAGCTAATAGACCTAATAACATCTATTATGCTAGATTCTTTATGTTATTGGCTAACCATGTTGCTGAAGGTTTAGTCATAATCAATGAGAATAATAAACTCAAGTGCTGGGCACAAGAGAAAAGAGTTCTTGCAGACTTGAAGAGAATGGATCTTAACAGCAGTGTGCAATTGGTATATTTACCAATCATGAATGCACCCCAGGTAGGTGAGGTAATTGCTTCTACAACTCCTACTTCTTCCAACCCCTCTATTTCTTTATCTTCTAGTGTGGCCATGAAATCTGTGTCAATGCCCCAACAGATTTCTACCAAGGTCACCAAATCTAAACTTTCAAAATCCAAGACAAAGAAAACCACCTCTGTTGTTTCTCAAAAGACAACAGTTGTAACAACAACCATTAACCCTGAGGGAAGTGAACAGGGTGTGAGTGGTGAGGGGAGGGGTGAACATCAAAGAAACCCCCAGGATAAGGAAGGAGAGTTGAGTGCTTCCCAAGCTAGCCAAGCCCCAGTTTCTCAAAAAGCTGTGGTGGTTGAAAAGGTTTCTAGCACATCCCTAGTAGCATCCTCCCAAAAGGATGTTACTATTGAAAAGAGTTCCCAACCAGGAACACAGAACAAAAGAGGGAGGGACACTAAAGCCAAACACTCACCTACAAAAGCTTTTATTAGAAGAAAGAAGGCTAGAACCCAATCTTCTACACAGGGTGCACACACTGCACAGATACATCCATCTGTCTCTGTGCCTTCTCAAACTCAGTTTGATGTGACTCCAATAAATGTGGAGTCACAGCCCCATTCTCTCACAATAACTACACATCAATCACCAAATACTTCTTCACCATCTCTGGATGTGGATATGTTATTCCCATCAATTCCTGATTCTCCCTCTTTACAACTCAGGGAGGAGCCCCACTCAAATACAGGTGATCATCATCTTTTAGATGATTTGTTGGATCACCCGCAAATTCTTTCAGATATAATTGAAGGATCTGTATCAACACATATCAAATCAATCTATACAGATTCAACAATTATATCACTTTCAATTTCATCTTCTTTTCCTTCTTCAACGGATATCACTCATCCGTTGACAAGTGGTTGCTCTTCAACGGATAAGCTTAACAGCAGTTATCCGTTGATAACAACAGTTTCAACTTCAACGGATATTCCACATCCGTTGATAGTCTCTACACAAATAACTGAAATGATTCCAAGTGTAGAAGACATGAATACTGTGCAATCACTTTTAGGATTGAGGGCAGGGAGTGAAAATTTGAGTGAGAGGCTGGGTTGCTCCCAGGCAAAAGGAGAGATTGAGAGCACAAAAATGCATGCTATTTCTTCCAGCATGGCAAAAGTCAGTGAGTGGAGTACCACCTTAGAAGGTGAAGGTGAGGGAGTGAGATGTGTGAGCCAGGGGGAGCCCCTGATGCAAGAACATAGAGAAAAAGAGAGAAAAGCAGGTACAGTTGATACAAGGGTGGAACCAGCCATTGCTCATGAGTCAATGATTGTGGATGATGCTGAAAAGGAAAGACAATTTCAGCAACATTACAAAGCTGTAATTGATAACATTTCCTTGGATGCTGACACTTTTACTCATCCTGTGACAGCCTATCAACTGTTGGCTGCTCAGGGCAATGAGGAGGCAGAAAGGACACTACATTTAGTGCACTCAACAGAATCTCTTCAAAGGGATAAAGCTGCTATTAACAGGATGCCTTCTACAGCTGGTGAGCCATCTGAGGAATTTGGAGTAAATTCTGATGATGATGACTCTATTTCTTCTGATGGAAGCATGAACATAGGGGGAGATGAAGACCCTAGTTCCATTCCTAATCTACCTGAATGGGCCTTGACTAAGGAGCATAGAACAGGTGAATTCAATGTCCACTTGGTCAAACAAATCATCACTATTCAACAGGCCATTCAGAACACTTCAAATGCAAATATCAAGTCTATCCTCCAAGCTCACCTGGACTCACTGCATCTCATGAAGTTGCAGAAAGTAAAGCAAAATATGAGTCTAGATGATCTCAGGAAAGATATTGCTGACTTGAAATCCTTCACTTCAGCAAAATTGGATTCAGTCATGCCCTATGGTACTTTGCAGGACTTGGTTTCGAGATTGAAAAAGGAATCAGTTACTGAACAAAGGCTGGCCAAGTTGGAAGACAGAGTTCAAGGAATTGAAGATTCTGTGGCCACCCTTCTTCTCAACCAACAATCTCAAACCAATCTCCTAATGCAGCTGGCAAAAGCACAAGGCTTGACCCCTCTCCTTGATGATAACAAAAAGGGGGAGAATAAAAGGGAAGGAGAAGGAGAGCCCTCTACAAAGATTCAGATATCTAAAGTGCTAGTTCCTGCCATCACTACCTCTCCAATCATTCAAATCAAGGGAAAACCTGATGGAATTGATTTGATTCAGCTAGCAGCAGCTGAAATACAAATGAAAGAACAATGGAGGAGAATTGATGAAAGGTTGCAATTGGTGTTTGGTTCTACACAAAATAAATCAACATCTGTGAAATTTAGCACAAAGATTGAACCAATCAACATGGAGCTCAAGCCAGTAGGGAGAAATAAGGTTGGAGAGACTTCTTTCAAGAATTTAAAACCTATGGTTCTAAAGCCTAACACTAGATCCAGTATGGACTCCACAAAGAATCCCCTAGACTTTGCTCAGATGCAGGAAGTAGACTTTCCTCTTCCAAAACCTGATGGAGACAAAGTTCTAAGTGCAAGCATCATAAAGAAAAAGGAGACCAAGGACAAGGGTGAGAGAATGGACATGGCCTTTATCTATAGAGAGGGAAAGAGTATCTGTGTGATACAAGGACATCCCAAATTTCTAAAGGCCAAAAGGGAAGAAACCAGAAGGTTGAAGAAAGAAGCTGTAAAACTCAAGGCTGACAAAAGAGCACAAGCAAAGCTTGAAAAACAGCTAAAGTCAAGCCAAGTTGAAGAAATGAAAGGAATTGAAGTCAGGGGTGAAGAAAAGATTGCTAACTTAGATGAGGTTCTTGGGAGCATATTTGGTGAAAATATGGAAGAAAGAGAGGAATGGCAGAAGGGAAACAGAAGAAAGGCCAAGGCACACAGAAGGAGTGAAGATAACCCTGAAGATACCAAATCTATATCTAAACCACTACCTTCCATACCTAAACCTTTTGTTGCTGATCCCTCTATAAATATCCATGGTGAACCAATCATTCCAAAAGAGGAACCTATTGATTGGGACAACATCACATTGCCTACCTTTTTAACCACTCTACCACTACCAAAGAAACAGAAAAGAAAATCTAAATCTACACCTCCCCTAACCTCTAAGAAATTCACTCAAAAACAAAAACCTAACCCTAAGCCACCCATTTCTAAAGATGATTATGTTCACATCTGTGACATAAAAGAAGCTTCAGACATTAATCTCTATCTGGATGAGCTGGAGGAAGTAAGGGGAATAGCTGCCTACAGACAGCTACCAGAGAGATTGGTGTTCAGATATAAGGGAGCTGGGGAAAGAACATGGCCTCTCTATAGGATTCTAAATGAAGGCTACTCTACCTTGATCAGAGTCTTTTCAGCCATCAAAAAGGATTCTGGCTTTACCAGAACAGCCAAGACTGAAATTCTCAACAAGATTGCCAACATAAGGAAGACTTGGAGGGAACCAAATGCTTTGCCCAGAACCTTACTCATACAAGAAAGGGGAACTAAAATTCACAAATCACCTCATTGGTTGATGGAATTTAGAGATGACAAAGGAGTCAGAAGATTTTTCAGACTTGAAGACCAACTCAAGATTGCCAGCAATGAAACTCTCAAGGAAATGCAATCTAAGTTGGATATCAGTGATGAAGATGAAGCTGAATTCTTCAGACAACTCCAACTCCAATTTGAGGAAAATGACAAAGGGCTAGGAAAGAAAACCAGGGAACAAAGAAGAAAATGATGATTTGCTCAGGCTAGAGGAGCACCCTTGGAAATACTGTAAATCTTCAATTACCTCCTAGTACATACACTTTTGCAGCACTTTTATATTTCTACTTAGTTTCAATTCAAATATTTGTTAAGTGTTTTGTTATCATCAAGTTAACCCTGAATTTATGCCTACAATTCTTATAGACATAAATAGGGGGAGATTGTTAGGAATATATGTGCATTAGTTTGATGATATGTTTAACAAAACACTTAAGTAGAAATTTAGTGTCAGTAGCCTCAACGGATAAGACCACTTTGGCTATCCGTTGATGGTGTAGCTTTACTTAGAAATAAGTCTAGTATTGTAGCATATTTCAGTCTCTGTATTTAAAATGTAATTCTTAGAAGTTGAGAGAAACTATGAGTCATGTTGACTACTAGATGATATGCAGATAGGAAGGCCAATTGTAAATATTTCATGCCTTGTAATTTTGTATAAATGAAGTGGTATCAACGGATGACTTAAAGACCTTCAACGGATGAGAAGCTAAGCTTCAACGGATGTCTCTAAAGCTTCAACGGATAACATCCTTCAACGGATGAGAGCTTCAACGGATGAGAGCATCAACGGATAAATGCATCAACGGATGAAAGCTTCAACGGATAACATCCTTCAACGGATGAAGTCATTAACGGATGAAAGCTTCAACAGATGTTCTGCTAATTAGCCGTTGATAAGTGGTAGTTGTACCTACAGACAGAGGCACATGGGTTGACAGAGAAAACTGAGATGTGGTAGCCGAATTTCAGGATCAACAGAAAAAGCAGCCGTTCTTCTTTAGTACAAAGATGCAATAGTCAACAAAGTACTGGAGTGAACAGGAAAAGAAGCAAGTGAAGAACTTATTTTACTATTGTAATTTTATATTGTTTTTCACTTGTACACTTGGTAATATATAAACCAAGAAGAAGCTAGTAATTAGAGAGAGATTTTCCAGAGCTGTTAAGAAATATCTTGAGAGAAAATTCATCTAGTTTGTACTAGGATGCAGCTGTGATCAACATTGTTGAACACAGATTTTCTAATATACCATCTCTGGTGGAACAACAAATCCACCAGAAAAGTTTTTAAAGTTTGTTGTGTTCTTTACATTTTGTGTTTGAATATATATCTGTCTGCATTAGCTCAAAGCAATTCATACACTTGTTCATCTAGAACACACTGCTTTAATAAACTTCTCAAAACCTGAAAAAGTTTTGAGATTTACATTCAACCCCCCTTCTGTAAATCTCATTGTTAGTCCTCTAGGAATAACAAACTGCAAGTACAGTCCTTCCACTATTATTATCTGCGGAAGGGAAAGAGGGTCCGCGTAAAATAAGCACGAAAGGGCGGCTTTCCACGGAAAAAAAAGCGCGGACCGAGGAATATTTTTTTTAAAATCCTGGCCGTTAGATTATTAGGAAACAGTGTGTTGGTCAAGGATTCTCTGATACATGATTGTCAGGGAACATGACCCATATATGTATAAACATTCCTTAAACATGATCATTAAAGGTATAAATATTGTGTTTGGGTGTTGTTATATATGCTTTGTTTTTCAGCAGAATATACATGATAACAACCATACCTTACTAATCAACCTAATGTTTCTGAACCCCCGGCCTTAGAGGCTAGAGCTGTAAAAGCATATCAAAGAGGAAAGAAATAAAGTGAGATCAAAAAGAAACAGGACCAATCAAGAACAAGTTCTAAACTAAACTTCTTACTATAATTATTAGTCAACTAATTATGACAACATGCAATTAATATTGTTAAAATTTGAATCAATAAAATTTTGCAACCAAAACTATATTTATATCTTTGAATCTGTGAATCTTCTATGGCATTCTATATATTTATGATGATGCATATTTCCTAGTTCATCAATTTTCACAATATAACTTGCATAGTGACTAGATTATTAATGTGATATGCACCGTTATGATAATTTTTATATATTAATGATATGAATAATTAGACTTATATTTCTTACAAATGAGGATGAGCAATAATCGACACCAGGAAGAAACACTAAATGAACTTATGAAATTGTATACAGAATGAAGGTCTACAACACAGTCATCCCGAACACCTACATTACCCCCAGAAGGATGCAATTCTGGAAATGAAAAAATACCATGATCCATTACTCATACTTGTTAGGAGTAAAAACTCACATATTCGAAATTCAATTCTACCAATACAGAGTACGCATAAAAACACACAACAATATATTTGACATGGAAAACTCATGTCCCAACCTGTATTATTAATCAAAATAATTATCAATAATACATCAATACATAACACCTCAATGGTGTCCCAAACTAATACTTGAGCCAACCAATGCTCAAGCATCTTCCACACACGATACTTAAGACGACTACATCTCTTAAGCATACATCAAAAAAATAACATGATTATGTATATATAGCCATCAAAAACTTAGACAACAAGACATACCTAATCTGATTAGAATAATAATTGTCTGTCCATACAATTATTACCCATTCTCATTATGATAATAATTGTCAACACATACAATTATTACTCAATTCTAATATGATAATAATTGTCAACAAATACAATTATTACCCAATCCAATTATGTCTTGTATCACCAAGCCCATATCACATATTGGGTTTAACCCTAACAATCCTCCCCTTCAACCCAATACTCCATATCAGGTTAAATGGTAACCATGAAAACATCAATGCCCGTTCACCGTTACCTCCCCTCGAACAAGAATCCATTCATCTCGTTCTTCCAACTTTTGAGAATCACTAAGGCCCGTATAGTGACCTCCAATAACTCCAAACTACCGTTCTTCATCCTAACGGCATATCCATCCACAAAATCACGTGCATCAACCATAAATGCCTCATTTCACCATTGAGTCAACCGATCCTTGCTTTCACAATCCTTCGGCCTATTTTAAAGAATATCACGAGTATCATCCAAAATTTTTTACCTGGTCGATCAACCATCAAACCATTGAAACTATTGCAATGATCCTGTTCATATTCCACCTCGATTCCAAACAAATTGATCCACGGTGCAAGTCAACCACCATACCGCACGTAACTTTTTCAGCAAATCCATCAATGTACTCTACCATACCAATTAAACCTCGAACATTCCTCCAACCCAATTCATCATGAACCTCGAACCTCGGCACTTGATACCACTTATTAGGAGGAAATACACACACATATTCGAGATTCAATTCTACCAATACAGAGTACGCAGACAAACACACAACAATATATTTGACGTGGAAAACCCACGTCCCAACTTGTATTATTAATCAAAAAAATTATCAATAATATATCAATACATAACACCTCAATGGTGTCCCAAACTAATACTTGAGCCAACCAATGCTCAAACATCTCCCACACACCATACCTAAGACGACTACATCTCTTAAGCATACATCAAAACAATAACATGACTATGTATATATAGCCATCACAAACTTAGCCAACAAGACATACCTAATCTGATTAAAATAATAATTGTCTGTCCATACAATTATTACTCATTCCCAATATGATAATAATTGTCAACACATACAATTATTACTCAATCCCATTATGATAATAATTGTCAACAAATACAATTATTACCCAATCCAATTATGTCTTGTATTACCAAGCCCATATCACATATTGGGTTTAACCCCAACAATCCTCCCCTTCAACCCAATACTCCACATCAGGTTAAATGGTAACCATCAAAACATCAACTGTCGTTCGCCGATACCTCCCCTCGAACAAGAATCTGTTCATCTCGTTCTTCCAACTATTGAGAATCACTAAGGCCCGTATAGTGACCTCCAATAACTTCAAACTACCGCTTTTCATCCTAACGGCATATCCAGCCACAAAATCACGTGCATCAACCACGAGTGCCTCCTTTCAACATTGAGTCACCCGATCCTTACTTTCACAATCCTTCGGCCGATTTTGAAGAACATCACCAGTATCATCCAAAAATTTTCACCTGGTCGATCAACCATCAAACCACTAAAACTATTGCAATGATCCCGTTCATCTTCCACCTTGAGTCCAAACGAATTGATCCACGGTGCAAGTCAATCGCCATACCGCACGTAACTTTGTCAGCAAATCCATCAACGTACTCCACCATACCAATTGAACCTCAAACGTTCCTCCAACCCAATTCATCACGAACCTCGAACCTCGGCTCTTGATACCACTTGTTAGGAGGAAACACACACACATATTCGAGATTCAATTCTACCAATACAGAGTACGCACACAAACACACAATAATATATTTGACGTGGAAAACCCACGTCCCAACTTATATTATTAATCAAAATAATTATCAATAATACATCAATACATAACACCTCAATGGTGTCCCAAACTAATACTTGAGCCAACCAATGCTCAAGCATCTCCCCCACACGATACCTAAGACGTCTACATCTCTTAAGTATATATCAAAATAATAACATGACTATGTATATATAGCCATCACAAACTTAGTCAACAAGACATACCTAATCTGATTAGAATAATAATTGTCTGCCCATACAATTATTACTCATTCCAATTATGATAATAATTATCAGCACATAAAATTATTACTCAATCCCATTATGATAATAATTGTCAACAAATACAATCATTACCCAATTCAATTATGGCTTGCATCACCAAGCCCATATCACATATTGGGTTTAACCCAATCAATCATCCCCTTCAACCCAATACTCCACATCAGGTTAAATGGTAACCATCAAAACATCAACGCCAATTCGCCGATACCTCCCCTCGAACAAGAATCAATTCATCTCGTTCTTCCAACATTTGAGAATCACTAAGGCCCGTATAGTGACCTCCAATAACTCCAAAATACCGTTCTTCATCCTAACGGCATATCCATCCACAAAATCACGTGCATCAACCATAATGCCTCCTTTTACCATTGAGTCAACCGATCCTTGCTTTTACAATCCTTCGGCCTATTTTAAAGAATATCACGAGTATCATCCAAAAAATTTTACCTGGTCAGTCAACCATCAAACCATTGAAACTATTGCAATGATCCCGTTCATCTTCCACCTCGATTCCAAACGAACTGATCCACGATGTAAGTCAACCGCCATACTGCACGTAACTTTGTCAGCAAATCCATCAATATACTCTACCATACCAATTAAACATCGAACGTTCCTCCAACCCAATTCATCACGAACCTCGAACCTCGGCTGTTGATACCACTTATTAGGAGGAAATACACACACATATTCGAGAATCAATTCTACCAATACAGAGTACGCACACAAACACACAACAATATATTTGACGTGGAAAATCCACGTCCCAACTTGTATTATTAATCAAAACAATTATCAATAATACATCAATACATAACACCTCAATGGTGTCCCAAACTAATAGTTGAGCCAACAAATGCTCAAACATCTCCCACACACCATACCTAAGACGACTACATCTCTTAAGCATATATCAAAACAATAACATGACTATGTATATATAGCCATCACAAACTTAACCAACAAGACATACCTAATCTGATTAGAATAATAATTATTTGTCCATACAATTATTACCCATTCCCATTACGATAATAATTGTCAACACATACAATTATTACTCAATCCCATTATGATAATAATTGTCAACAAATACAATTATTACCCAATCCAATTATGTCTTGTATCACCAAGCCCATATCACATATTGGGTTTAACCTCAACAATCCTCCCCTTCAACCCAATACTTCACATCAGGTTAAATGGTAACCATCAAAACATCAACGACCGTTCGTCGATACCTCCCCTCGAACAAGAATCTGTTCATCTCGTTCTTCCAACTTTTGAGAATCACTAAGGCCCGTATAGTGACCTCCAATAACTTCAAACTACCGCTCTTCATCCTAACGGCATATCCAGCCACAAAATCACGTGCATCAGCCGCGAGTGCCTTCTTTCAACATTGAGTCACCCGATCCTTACTTTCACAATCCTTCGGCCTATTTTGAAGAACATCACCAGTATCATCAAAAATATTTCACCTGGTCGATCAACCATCAAACCATTGAAACTATTGCAATGATCCCGTTCATCTTCCACCTCGAGTCCAAACGAATTGATCCACGGTACAATTCAACCGCCATACCGCACGTAACTTTGTCAGCAAATCCATCAACGTACTCCACCATACCAATTGAACCTCAAACGTTCCTTCAACCCAATTTATCGAACCTCGAACCTCGGCTCTTGATACCACTTGTTCGGAGGAAACACACACACATATTCGAGATTCAATTCTACCAATACAGAGTACGCACACAAACACACAACAATATATTTGACGTGGAAAACCCACATCCCAACTTATATTATTAATCAAAACAATTATCAATAATACATCAATACATAACACCTCAATGGTGTCCTAAACTAATACTTGAGCCAACCAATGCTCAAGCATCTCCCACATACGATACCTAAGATGACTACATATCTTAAGTATACATCAAAATAATAACATGATATGTATATATAGCCATCACAAACTTAGCCAACAAGACATACCTAATCTGATTAGAATAATAATTGTTTGCCCATACAATTATTACTCATTCCAATTATGATAATAATTATCAGCATATAAAATTATTACTCAATCCCATTATGATAATAATTGTCAACAAATACAATCATTACCCAATTCAATTATGTATTGCATCACCAAGCCCATATCACATATTGGGCTTAACCCCATCAATCCTCCCCTTCAACCCAATAATCCACATCAGGTTAAATGGTAACCATCAAAACATCAACGCCCATTCGCCGATACCTCCCCTCGAACAAGAATCAATTCATCTCGTTCTTCCAACTTTTGAGAATCACTAAGGCCCGTATAGTGACCTCCAATAACTCCAAAATACCGTTCTTCATCCTAACAGCATATCCATCCACAAAATCACGTGCATCAACCATAAATGCCTTATTTCACCATTGAGTCAACCGATCCTTGCTTTCACAATCCTTTGGCCTATTTTAAAGAATATCACGAGCATCATCCAAAATTTTTCACCTAATCGATCAACCATTAAACCATTGAAACTTTTGCAATGATCCCGTTCATCTTCCACCTCGATTTCAAACAAACTGATCCACGGTGCAAGTCAACCACCATACCGCACGTAACTTTGTCAGCAAATCCATCAATGTACTCTACCATACTAATTAAACCTCGAACGTTCCTCCAACCCAATTCATCAAGAACCTCGAACCTCGGCTCTTGATACCACTTATTAGGAGGAAATAAACACACATATTCGAGATTCAATTCTACCAATACAGAGTACGCACACAAACACACAACAATATATTTGACGTGGAAAACCCACGTCCCAACTTGTATTATTAATCAAAACAATTATCATTAATATATCAATACATAACACCTCAATGGGGTCCCAAACTAATACTTGAGCCAACCAATGCTCAAACATCTCCCACACACCATACCTAAGACGACTACATCTCTTAAGCATACATTAAAACAATAACATGACTATGTATATATAGCCATCACAAACTTAGCCAACAAGACATACCTAATCTGATTAGAATAATAATTGTCTGTCCATACAATTATTACCCATTCCCATTATGATAATAATTGTCAACACATACAATTATTACTCAATCCCATTATGATAATAATTGTCAATAAATACAATTATTACCCAATCCAATTATGTCTTGTATCACCAAGCCCATATCACATATTGGGTTTAACCCCATCAATCCTCCCCTTCAACTCAATACTCCACATCAGGTTAAATGGTAACCATCAAAACATCAATGCTCGTTCGCCGATACCACCCCTCGAACAAGAATCCATTAATCTCGTTCTTCCAACTTTTGAGAAACACTAAGGCCCGTATAGTGACCTCCAATAACTCCAAACTACCGTTCTTCATCCTAACGGCATATTCATCCACAAAATCACGTGCATCAACCACAAATGCCTCCTTTCACCATTGAGTCAACCGATCCTTGCTTTCACAATCCTTCGGCCTATTTTAAAGAATATCACGAGTATCATCCAAAATTTTTCACATGGTCGATCAACCATCAAACCATTGAAACTATTGCAATGATCCCGTTCATCTTCCACCTCGATTCCAAACGAACTAATCCACGGTACAATTCAACCGCCATACCGCACGTAACTTTGTCAGCAAATCCATCAATGTACTCTACCATACCAATTAAACCTCGAACGTTCCTCCAACCCAATTCATCATGAACCTCGAACCTCGGCTCTTGGTACCACTTATTAGGAGGAAATACACACACATATTCGAGATTTATTTCTACCAATACAGAGTACGTACACAAACACACAACAATATATTTGACGTGGAAAACCCATGTCCCAACTTATATTATTAATCAAAATAATTATCAATAATACATCAATACATAACACCTCAATGGTGTCCCAAACTAATACTTGAGCCAACCAATGCTCAAGCATCTCCCCCACACCATACCTAAGACGACTGCATCTCTTAAGCATACATCAAAATAATAACATGACTATGTATATATAGCCATCACAAACTTAGCCAACAAGACATACCTAATCTGATTAGAATAATAATTGTTTGTCCATACAATTATTACCCATTCCCATTATGATAATAATTGTCAACATATACAATTATTACTCAATCCCATTATGATAATAATTGTCAACAAATACAATTATTACCCAATCCAATTATGTCTTGTATCACCAAGCCCATATCACATATTGGGTTTAACCACAACAATCCTCCCCTTCAACCCAATACTCCACATCAGGTTAAATGGTAACCATCAATACTGCAATGGCCGTTCGCCGATACGTCCCCTCGAACAAGAATCTATTCATCTCGTTCTTCCAACTTTTGTGAATCACTGAGGCCCATATAATGACCTGCAATAACTTCAAACTACCGCTCTTCATCCTAACGGCATATCTATCCACAAAATCACGTGCATCAACCACGAGTGCCTCCTTTCACCATTGAGTCACTCGATCCTTACTTTCACAATCCTTCGGCCTATTTTGAAGAACATTAGAAGTATCATCCAAAAAATTTCACATGGTCGATCAACCATCAAACCATTGAAACTATTGCAATGATCCCGTTCATCTTCCACCTCGAGTCCAAACGAATTGATCCACAGTGCAAGTCAACCGCCATACCGCACGTAACTTTGTCAGCAAATCCATCAACATACTCCACCATACCAATTGAACCTCAAATGTTCCTCCAACCCAATTCATCACAAACCTCGAACCTCGGCTCTTGATACCACTTGTTTGGAGGAAACACCCACACATATTCGAGATTCAATTCTACCAATACAGAGTACGCACACAAACACACAACAATATATTTGACGTGGAAAATCCACGTCCCAACTTGTATTATTAATCAAAACAATTATCAATAATACATCAATGCATAAAACCTCAATGGTGTCCCAAACTAATACTTGAGCCAACCAATGCTCAAGGATCTCCCACACACGATACCTAACACGACTACATCTCTTAAGCATACATCAAAATAATAACATGACTATGTATATATAGCCATCACAAACTTAGCCAACAAGACATACTTAATCTAATTAGAATAATAATTGTCTGCCCATACAATTATTACTCATTCCAATTATGATAATAATTGTCGACACATAATTTTTTTATTCAATCCCATTATGATAATAATTGTCAACAAATACAATTATTACCCAATCCAATTATGTCTTGCATCACCAAGCCCATATCACATATTGGGTTTAACCCCATCAATCCTCCACTTCAACCCAATACTCAACATCAGGTTAAATGGTAACCATCAAAACATCAACGCCCGTTCGCCGATACCTCCCCTCGAATAAGAATCCCTTAATCTCGTTCTTCCAACTTTTGAGAATCACTAAGGCCCGTATAGTGACCTCCAATAACTCCAAACTACCGTTCTTCATCCTAACGACATATTCATCCACAAAATCACGTGCATCAACCACAAATGCCTCCTTTCACCATTGAGTCAACCGATCTTGCTTTCACAATCCTTCAGCCTGTTTTAAAGAATATCACGAGTATCATCCAAAAAATTTCAACTGGTCGATCAACCATCAAACCATTGAAACTATTGCAATGATCCCGTTCATCTTCCACCTCGATTCCAAACGAACTGATCCACGGTGCAAGTCAACCGCCACACCGCACGTAACTTTGTCAGCAAAGCCATCAATGTACTCCACTATACCAATTAAACCTCGAACGTTCCTCCAACCCAATTCATCACGAACCTCGAACCTCGGCTCTGGATACCACTTATTAAGAGCAAACACAAACACATATTCGAGATTCAATTCTACCAATACATAGTACGCACACAAACACACAACAATATATTTGACGTGGAAAAGCCATGTCCCAACTTGTATTATTAATCAAAACAATTATCAATAATACATCAATACATAACACCTCAATGGTGTCCCAAACTAATACTTGAGCCAATGAATGCTTAAGCATCTTCCACACACGATACTTAAGACGGCTACATCTCTTAAGCATACATCAAAATAATAACATGACTATGTATATATAGTCATCACAAACTTAGCCAACATGACATACCTAATCTGATTACAATAATAATTGTCTGCCCGTACAATTATTACTTATTCTCATTATGATAATAATTGTCAACACATACAATTATTACTCAATCTCATTATAAAAATTATTGTCAACAAATATAATTATTATCCAATCTAATTATATCTTGTATCACCAAACTCATATCACGTATTGGGTTTAACCCCAACAATATTAGGCAATGATGTGTACAACTTCATTAGTACCATGATGCATTACTCACCCAATAAAGAACCCGCCACTCCCAACACCAGCATCCACCCTCTTTTTCTGTGTTTTTACCTTTTCATACCCGTTCAAAATTGAGCTTAAATATATTAAGTTAGGTATATTGCTTTTTAGGATATTAGAAATACCGTCAAATCTACTAATTTTAAATAGCAGTTATATAAGTTATAGAATTTTAACTCAGAAAGAAAATATTAAAAGTTAAATATCTGATTTATGCATTAAAAAAATAAAATATGATAAATTGTAATATGGAAATTACGTGAGGAAACATTTGGTTAATGAATAAAGATCGAGGAGGTACCCTTTTAAAGACACTGATACCTCATTATGGATTAATTTCATTTTTAGGTACTTGAAATCCCCATAAATTGGTCCCAAAGTATTTAACGATTGTTCTCCAAACATCATATCACACCTATTCCGAGTAAACTTCTTATAAACATGGTTGCAAGATATATCCGATCCAATTTTAAATATTAACTTTTTTACCATTTTGATATAAAATTTCTGTGCAAGACTAAAAAAATTACTTTTGGTGTCATAACAAATATTATACCAAATTTGTTTGTCATATAAAATTTTGAGAGTTTTTATATATTATCATAATCGTCTTATACTTCTATAATCGTCTTATACTCCTTTAAGAAACATATTTGTTGCAAGTGTCTCCCACCAATTTATTGCTATTTATTTTATTTTTGTAATTTAATAATAAAATAATTTATATAGTAGAAAAATGATGTAAAATTTGATGCCGATGGGTTTGGAGTAGAATTTGTGAATTGAGTACTAGTTTTGACGGTATTTTGGTGTAAAGTGTAATTGGATGCTCTCCCGGCTGAAAAGGAATGTTCACCCAATTTGCTCTCCCTACTCGCCGTTTCTCAACCGAATGCGCCCACAGATGGTGCTTTTATAGAAGCATGGAAGAAGATTGCTCCCAACATTGATTCACCAAAAGCACCCCTTTCTTTTATTAAGCCTCGCCCTCCAACCCCTTCTTCTATTCCTTCTAAATTGACCCTCAATTTTGTTCTTCCTTATTCCTCTGAGCTTGCTAGTAAAGAGGTACTTTTTTCTTCTTCTTTTTTCAGTTATGGAATGTATGGGTTGTTTTGTGTTTTTTGATATGGGTTTTTGGTTTTATTATGTGGGGTTGTGTTAGTTTTGTTGAAATGTGGTTTAAATTGTTGGATTGGTTTGGTAGTTGTGCTTTCGGGTCTTGAAATAGTTGGTTTGCTTGGGTCTCTTATTTGATAATTGGTAAAGAGGTCTGTTAATTTGGTATGTTCTATATTTGTATGTATAAAAAAACAAACTCTTTTGGAAATGACCGACTTCTATTGAAAATGAAAAGGGCCAGCGTTTTTCAATCCAGGCCACGTATAAGCTGTAGATTGAAAATATATCTGCGGAATTGCGATTCATTATTAAAGACTCTGCCTATTTAGGTTGGTAGAGCTTAAGACTTTAAATTTTAACCTTGTCGATATTGGTCATGTGTTTTATTAGTGTTGTTGCATTGTTAAAGCCAGAGGTCTTTTAGGGAACATTTCTCTACTAAGTAGACGGAAGATCTGTGTACATTGCACTGCACCCATACCATGTTATACAATCGGAATACATGATACACTTGGTAGGTTTTGTTAGAGGTTTCAATTCATTAACTGTTCTTACCAGATTACTGATAGCAGCTATACATTTAGGTAGCGACACACGCTTGTAAACATGCTTTAACTAAGATGTTTACTTCTGTTTCACACACTTCTCCTTGTGCATCTTTTTCTCACATTGCACCAGAAGATTCCCCAGCAAGTACAATAGGAGTCCATCTAGAAATGCAGCCAATCCAATATCAAGTCGTGTAGCAGGGCTTACTCTAAGTTACATAGGATACTTATGCGCAACACCAATACATTGTTCATAAACTTTGCAAATCCGATTACACTTCATAGGATAATTTGTTGCTCCCTGCATTGATCATTGTCAATATGTTGACAGAGAGAAGCATATTGAAATAATCTAAAGACTAAGAGTCATATTTTAATGTATCTCCAAGTTAGCAATGCCTTTTTACCCCTAATTATTTGGGTGATGCTGATCCAGGAATAAAAATAAAAATTATACTTTGTTCTATTTTATTGTTTAGAAATATAGTGTATTATAAGATTATTGTAGTAAAATATAAAATGGACTTGTTCCTTAATCCTTAAGATTTTACTTTTTTGTTTAATATTTAGGATTTGATCATAGAAATTAGTATTTTCTTCAATATGGGTTGCTAACCAAACAAATCCTTCTCCTCCGGTTTAGAAATTGTAGGAGTAGTGAGTGGTTACTACGTGGTTGCGTGACCTTAGGGAAGTGGATTTTCTGCATACATCCAAACTTGTCTTTATATTGTTGTTGTTCCATATATCCTTCATTTTGATTGTAGTCACGCGTCACTGGGGACATATATGATTTGTCCTGGACATGTAAACTTAGCAGTTTAGCAAAAAGTGAGTAGCAAAAAAAAATCTGATAAATTAAAAACGAGACTATTCAGTTCATTTTTCTGTATTGGTGCAATGCAGCGATGCTTCCTACTTATTCTAGTGCTTCATATAGCATGTATGCTCCCTAATCATGGGTTATACAAATTAAGATTTAATTGATGATTCATATTATATAATTGCCACTTCCTCTTTTATGTGGTTTCCACTTGCAAATGATATACCATGTGCTTTTCCTCTGCCATGATGGTTTGTTTGTGGCTTTATAGGTTGATATGGTTATAGTTCCAGCAACAACTGGACAGATGGGTATCCTTCCTGGACATGTGCCAACAATTGCAGAGCTGAAACCCAGTCTCATGTCAGTACACGAAGGAAATGATGTGAAAAAGTTTTTGTCAGCAGTGGCTTTGCATTTGTCCATGCAAATTCCTATGCTGATATAGTTGCTGTTGAGGCTGTTCCACTGGATCAGATCGACTCAAATCAGGTCCACAAAGGGCTCACAGAGTTCACCCAGAAGCTGAGCTCAGCCTTGACCGACTTGGAAAAACCTGAAGCCCAAATTGGAGTGGATGTGCATAGTGCTCTCAATTCTGCCCTTTCAGAATAGTGTGGCAAGTCCTCTATGTTGCTTTGGTTATATAATTGTATCACTTATGGCTCTTTTGAAATCCCTTCATGGCATTAGATTGTTTGATGCAGAGTCTTGTTTACATGCTATTTTAGTTTTTACGATAACTGTGGAAATATAAATCAGCCTCCTAAGGAGGTTCTTCTCTTAGATTGTTCTTTTGCAATTATAGCAAGCTGAAAGTTTGGTCCAAATATATAAAGCATTTAGTTTGAAATGATTTACAATGTCCATCCATGTTACTTTCATTCTTATGAATATGGTTTGCAGCTCAGATACATGTAAATTCTAGTAGTGTGGTGATTTTGCTCATTTAATTTGGTCAGAAAATGTATATTCCGGTGCTCAATACACTGGAAAGCAGGGATACTCGGGTCAGGTGAAGAATCGCGTATGCGGTGCGCGACGCGTGCGGCGGTGCGCCGGGGTGCGTACGCGGTGCGCCATGTGGCGTGTCGGCGAATTTCAGAGACTCGATACGGGGGGTGCGGGAGGGGTAGTATTTGTAATTTCACATCAACTAAAACACAAACAAAAAACTAACGGGTCGACGAACACTTCGGCACCAACGTTCAGAATCCGGCCAACTTCTTCTCTTCTCGTAACTCGTAAGTCTTCTCTTCCTTTTCTCTGTTTGTTCAAGTCTTCTCTGCCCTTTCTTCCCTTTCATCTCTGCTAATCCGATGTAGTATGTCCGTGTATATTTGTGTGTAACTTACACTGTATATACGTGTGTATATGTTAATTGGGCCTGGGCTTTTAATTTTGTGGGCTAGTACAAGTCTCACAGTCTCACAGTCATGTACTCAGTCCATTTTTAGTTTTGTTGTTTAATGATTATTTTTGTGAGCTATAATATACATGTATTGATGTATGTATATATATTTGGCTGTATACTCGATATATGCTCAACAATTGTTTGGTTAAGTTGTGAGATCAGCTTTATATACGTGCACAGCAATGAAGGGTTAATCTCTCTTCAAGTGGCATGTACACAGCAAATACATTAAGCCATGCATGAAGGTTTTTGCTTTTTCTGTAGTTTGTGTTTCTGTTTGAAGGGTCCTTGCACTTAAGACGTAGTTCACTTCAGATTGCTGTGGTACTTGTTCTTGGGTTTTTGTGTTCCATAGCAAGCTTGTCGGGGCTTGTCCTGCCCCTGTGGGAAGCTGCACATATACTGGACCCTTTGGGGCATTTGTTATGAACATAAAGATGATACCTCTACTTTTGGTTCATTTGCAGTACATGTTTTTACATCCAGCTTATTTGACTAGCAAAAATTTTGAAATAGTATTTTCAATCTCACTTTTCTTAGTTACAGAAAACCAAAAAGTATGTAAATGTTTTTGGACCTTTTAACTTAAGGCTCTGTGCAGGAGGACTTCTGGCAATAATGACTGCTGTAAAACTTAAAAAATCTTTACAAGTCCTACAAATTTGGTTCTAAAACCAATCTTCAATTTATAAATTTTTTCCACGTGTCCCCCTATAATTGAATCCATCATAAAGTTCACTCATAACATTTTAAGTTCTCAACCACCTCTGCTATCAAAATAATAATAATAATAATATATTATAGCTCATCGTTTTGGTATATATATTTATTAGTATTTGTTTAGAGAGTCCAATCTAAGCAACCGATTTAGCACCGCAGCTTCCGGAACAGCGACAACACCGCATGGGCTGCGCTGTGTTCCCAATAATTGGCTCTGCAGTTCATAACTTGTCTTTATTTCTTTGTCTCCTCCCTCACGAACGGCACAACTGTCTACATTATATGGTCATATACTATTGGACGGTCCAAATGGTTGATAGAAATGTGAATCGGAAAATGATAGGTATGAAAATGATTTGTCCTAACAATTAAGTCCGCAGTGATCTAGAGAAGCAAGTCAGAAATGGTTTATCGAGCCAATGAATAGTACTAAGGTTCCGATTCTCGTTAATCACTTAGATTACAGGTAGAAACATAAAGATTGAAAAGAAATTACATGATTATAATTTGATATCAGTATCTAAGTCGTGCTAAGTGGTGAGGAAACAGTTAACAAATATTAAGGTCCAAGGCATCTTTGGTTATACTAACTGCATGCTGTTCCCAAACAGATTTTGATTTTCCACCGGCCATAGCCTAGGGAACTGTGATATCTCTGACAGTTCTCATACTATTATGTGTGTGTCCATGTAGAGTATCATTAAGATTCTGAAATCTGTAAAACCGCTTCTTCTTCAATTGTTAGCTGCCACGTATTGCATGCATATGCTTCAAACAATCAAAACTGTGAAATTTGTTCTGGGACCAAACTGCAAAATGCACACAAAAGTAAAAAAAAAAAAAAAAAACAGGTTAAAATGTGTAATTAGATTCATTGTATACTATACCCTAGGACTCAGCCCCTTGGTTCCTCCACCAACCAGTACATTAAGATTCAGAAGGACCACTTTAGGTGGCCTTTTACCAATCACACCCATGATGATGATGATGATGATGATGCAGTTCATCATCATACTCCAACACACCACTGATACAAACATACATACAATATATAAACTATAATGATACAAAAATCTTTCTTCTTTTCTTTTTTTACTTTGATATGTGAGTATATTTTTCCAATACAAATTGTTGACGGAGGAATTTGGGAACAACAAAACTTGAGGTTAGTAGCCGGAAACAAGATCTGTGATGGTGGTTCTTTATCGGAAACGTGAGCAGTAGTCGGTGGATCCGATAAACAGTATTCGTCGGAAAAGATGAACAGTATTTGGTGGTGGTGATTATTGGGGGCTGAGATTGCTTAGGGTTAGTGGTGGCTCCTTTGCGCTCTCGCTTCTGACCCCTTACAATGTGCCTACGTACCCCTATTTATAGGGGATCAAGCCCACGTAGTTCTTGGGGAACAAGAAACCTAATGGGCTTAGATTTCTTATCCCGAGGCCCAATAGGAAACCTACTGGAAACCGTCTTCTACTAGCTTTAGGAATGTCCGCCGATGAGGCCCAACCACAAAGGCCCAAGGCTCGTCCGCGGCTTCGAGACTTCACGGATAAGGCATCTCCCTGGCCAAGGATAACCCTCCGCTACCAGCTGTTTCTCTAGTCCGTGGACGCAGGTATAGCCGTGGTTCACCCCAAATGTTGGACGCATCCTTGTCCCCCGATAAGGAGCCCCTACCAGATTGCAGGACAAGTGATCCCAAGCTTTTGGGTGCAAAGTGCAGGATACTCCGAAGTCTCCCAACGAGGACACCCGTTGACTACAGAGACAGAGCTCCCAAAGCACACACCAGATTTCACCCCACATCTCCAATGAGGACACCCATTGACTACAGGAGGAGGCCTTCAGTCCAGGCATACCCCTGGAGGTCTCTGACCACGGACACCGCCTTTCCTGTAGATATGCTACAGGAAGGAGTTCCTCAATAGAGTACCTGCATCAAGTAGGTTAGTAATAATAATCTCCATCTTCCTTGAGCCTTCTAGAGAATCCACCTAATAAGCACATAAAAGCCATACTTATGTCCAAGTAGAAATTCAAGGCGCGCCCTAACATCTCTGTATGTTGGCGCCGCCCTGTATCACCAGCTTTTGGTTTCTCATACCATTTTACATCATAAGGCGCGCCCTAAACTATTCATCTTTGGGGCTGACTTTAATTCTGCCCAAGCCACAGTATGGACATGTCGAAGTAATCATGTCCAAATGATCCACCCAAGGAGCCTTCCTTACCTAGGGCGCGCCCTAAGGCTCACTATAGGACAGACTCCAATTAAGCCACTCATCTATCCTTTTTCAACGATTGGACGCGCCTCGTCATGTTCAAAGGCGCGCCTTTAAGGCAAAACGGTCACGGGCCACTCAACTGTTTAACCAATGCAGCGCGTTCTTAGGGCGTGCCATCTGTTTATGGAAAGTTAATCTTATCTTTTCCTAGTTTTTAGGCGTTTCTCCTTCAATTTTACCTATTTTATCAATCTTAATCTGAATATTGTTTATACCAACATTTGGGCATAACAACTACCCCCCAAATTCCATATGTCATTTGAGAATGGGATTGGAATTTCTCTTTATCTTTAACAAAATCTGTATAAACAATTCCCTAGTACTACTTACTAGGGCGCGCCCTCAACAGGGCTTGATCTGTTCAGAGTTCCCATTTTCGCGCATCCCAAATATCACACTTATGAGGCGCGCCTTAAAAAGGGTGTGCATTCCTAAAGTTTCGGATTTTGCATTCAGGATTACTGAGTTAATTTATACGAGGCGCGTCTTCAAGAGGGCGCGTCCTTCAATTTGAATTATTTTTAAAACGGTTCCCCTGTTTATTCGGAAATCGTGCCTGACGTGATTGGTGTGATTTATTTTAACAGCTGTCAATTTCACCTATAAATACAAGTCACCGTCAGTCATTTTCATTTTTACTTTCACTTTCCCCTTCCTTTTCATTTTCTCTTTCTTCACCAAAGACTTCAACTCCGGCGACGAACTCTTGCTCAGAATCGGCCTTCTCCGTCACCATATTCTCGATTTCTTCCAGTCAACGTCCTCTCCATTTGAAAAGGTATGTAAATCTTCTTTCTTCTCGGGATTTCATCACACAAATAATACTGCATGCTACATTGTCTCTTCAACTTCCTTAATTGTTCTTGATGACAAACACAAAACGATGTATGTATCTGTGTATGTATATCTTACTTTCAAATTTTGTTGCTCTAGATCTGAAATCATGGGGTCTAGCTTTTAATTTTATGTTTCTAGGAACCCCAACCGTTTTAAAATTAAAAATATACGTCCCATGATAAGGCGCGCCTCTTTATCGATACGAGGCGCATTCCTTTTACTTTAAGCCACGCCAATGTCATCCAATCTTCCAGTCTTTTATAGATTTTAGGACAGAATAGGGCGCGCCTTCATAGTGTATGACTCACCTCACCCTTCCTTTAAGTCTATCCCTACCTTTTCTGTTTCCTTCATATTTTTGTATCTCGTTCTTTCGTATTGGGCGCGCCCTCAACATTTTTGGTTTTCTTGGCAGCTGGAAGACGAGGGCGCGTCTTCTCCTTTTCACCCTTTCAAGGATTTCCTTACCAACTTGGGAATCTATTCTCCTCCAAACGCTTACTTGGACCCCCGGCTTCCAAACGCTCACCATACTCCCGAATTCCTGAACCGGGTGGCGCGCCTTCTTCAAGACTCCAAAAAGGGTTCCTTAATGGCAGATTTTTCAGATAGCTCGTCCACGGACAACATTCCCTTATCTCGTAGACACGGAAAACAAAAATTAGTCCAAAAAGAGAGGTCTCCAGCCCCAACTAGTATAGAGCTAGACGATGATGATTGGTTTGAGAGCTTAAATGCCGACAGGTATAGGGGTGTTGAAAGGGGGGTTAATGTAGACGCTGGGCCTTCCAAGGTTTTTTACAAGGCTATTTCCCCAAGTCTATCTCCTCAGCGACCAAAGGGCGCGCCTACCTCTCCTACTCACGAGGGCGCGCCTGAAGCAAATGTATCACCACTCCGTGATGAATAAAACTTCTTTGATGAAGACTCCTTTCAATTTTCCACCTCTCCTGAGCCTTCTCCAATTCCCTTCCAACATTGGGAAGTTTCTGACAGCGAATTGGATTTTGATTGGGACGAATTCGAATCGTGTAATGAAGCTGTGAAGAAACGTTTCAGGAAGGAACATGGGAAGCTTTTATGCGTGGGCCTGTCTTCGGCTTGTTCAGACGAACAACTAGGATGGCTCATGGAGTTTTATGACATGGAAGGCATATGGGCGCGCCCTTTGAGTATGATGCGGCCCCATATCTTCAATTATGAGAGAAACTTTAAAATTCCCAGAATGGTGACCAGCCCCAAGCTGGTGTCTTTAGGTATAGGCGCGCCATTACATCCCTTCCTTAGAAAAGTGATAGAATTCTACGACGTAGCTCCACTCCAACTTTCTCCCAACAGCTACAAGTTCGTCCTGGCTTTGTTCATCCTCTATACGGACTTGGGTTTTTCCCAACCGTCCATGGCCGAAGTTGCTTATTTTTTCAATTTAAGAAAGTCTGACCACGGGTACTATTATTTGGTAGTGGATAAGCAGCATAACAAGAAGGGTTTCTCCTCTGGCAAGCTTAGCCATGAGAAAGATTGGAAAGAGAACCTTTTTTACCTGTATGACGTTCCTAGGATAAGAATAAGATTTAACAAGTCACCAAGAACGCGCCTTTGTATCTTTTCCCTTATGTTATTTTTACATTTTTTCTTTCTTTTCTCATTCTTATACTTTTCCAGACAGACCATCTTCAAAACTCCTTAAAGGCGAGCCCAAAAAACGAGCTGAAGCCCTCCTTAGAGTGGCTTCTGACAGGTGGAACTTAAAATCCTTAGTTACTCGATCCAACTTGATGCGAGTAGGGATTCTTTCTAACCAAGTAGGAGTGAAGTGCAAATACGTAAAATTTAGGAAAGGTGCTCCTGTTTCCCGTGTTATCGACTTAGGTAGCGAAGAAGCTGAAGAAGAAGAAGAAGAAGAAGAAGAAGAAACAGAGGACGGTTCTTTACAAGGCCCGGATCCTTCAGTTAACTACCCGTAGGATATAAAGGCGCGCCCTTATCCTATGGGCGCGTCCTTTTCTTCTGTCATCTTTAATAATCACACTAGATGTAAATTTTTTTTTATTTAAGCTCCACCTTCCAGGGCGCGCCCTTTGCATCTTAGGCATAACATTTTATACATGTTTGTCAATATTATTATTATTATATTTAACTGCCATGCTTAACTAATATGTCCCATGTTTTGTGCAGAAATGGCCCCTCCAAGAATCCCTAAATCCTTTGGGACGCGCCCTGGTGATAAGCCTAGGCCGAAGTCGAAGAAAGATGTTCCTGCAGCACAGACATCCGTCCCCACTTCAGCTCCCATTCCTCAAACAACACCTGTTCAAAAACAGCCCGTAATTGACCTTACAGAAAAACAGGGCGCGCCCAAGAAACATAGAACAGAGGGCGCGCCTTCTGGTTCTTCTACTGCTTTCAGCGCTCTTGGCCCCATGGGTGCCCTTCATGTTTCAGATGAAGAAGTGGAACAGTGGCAGGCTATGGATTTGGGAGATGCTGCCCGTGCTTCTATAAAAGCTTCTTGCCAACTGTTCATCCACTCCACCCAAGTGGTGGACAAATTACTTGAGGAGAAGGCGCGCCTAGAGAGGCTGCAGGGTGATAACAACATTCTGAAGAATACCCTCACAGACAAAGACTTCTTGCATGCCAAAGACATCAAAGCTAAGGATTCTGAGATCTCTTTCCTCAAGCATGAGGTGGCCAATCTCACTTCTCAATTAGAGATTGCCAACAAAAAGGCTACCTCTCTCCATACTGAGCTTGTTGGTGCCAACTTGAGGATAGAGTACTCGAAGAGCAACAGAAAACAGGCTGGCCTGATGAGAAGAGGGAAATGACTGATGAAGCATTTGCCAATGGTTTTCATTTTTACAGGGTGGGCTTTGTGGCCAATGATCCTGACTATTCCTTTGAGAAATTTGGGGAGGAGACTGTTGCTGAGATGGTGGAATTCAAAAAAGAACATGCTGCTGAAATCAAGGCAAGGAGGATAGAGCTTGGATTAGAAGAAGAAGAAGAAGAGAGAGAGGGCGCGCCTCAAGAGGAATTCTCCAAGGACGCGCCTGAAGTTGATCCAACTGTCCCCCTCCAATCTATTCCTCCAACAGACCAGTCCCAAGGCGCGCCTTAATCATTCATAGTCTTTAAATTTCAGATACTTATGAGGAGCCAGCCCTCTTTTGATGCTGTGCAAAGTTGTATGACTTGTTTTGTTGCTACTTTTCCTTTTTGCATCGTGACTTTCTGCATGGCTTAATATCTTTTTTATAAAAACTTTGTTAAGGCACTTGTATTTTTCACTTGGCCTTTTTACGTTCCCATGGATTTTGTGACTATAGGGTGCGCCTTATTTCTTGAATTTGCAAATAACACCTATTTGTAATCCCTTTGCGATATTTTACTCAAGTATTAGTCCACGGGCGCGCCTTAACCTAGGAAGCTTAGCTTATTTTGATGGCCATGAACACTTATTCCTTTCACCCTCGTACACTGTATTTAATCTTGATTATGAATTAACAATTACTAAACAGGGCGCGCCTCGGATGTTTTTCAAATGAGTAATTTCATGTTAGGCAGATAAAACAATTTGAAGTAACTTTTCCTTTTGATTGATAATGCGCTCTAGTGTTCAAATTACACCGGTCCCATGGCTACTATGCTCTATGGGGAAGTTATTTGAAAAGAAACAATTTCTTCCTTCTGCTAGTTCCAGGGTTCGCAGTCACATGTACTACCCCCTAGGCTAGAAGGAATTTATTTGCTACTAGCCTATTACATGAGAATCAAATAAGAAAACAAGGGGGCACAGCCACACCCTACTGATAATACTTTCGTAGATGTTCTGCATTCCATGCTCGAGGAATAAGTTTACCATCCAGGTCTTCTAGGCGATAGGTTCCCTTCCAGAGTATAGCTTTGACCTTGTACGGTCCTTCCCAATTAGCCCCAAGCACCCCGTGTTGAGCTATCTTAGTATTAGGCATAACCTTTCGCAACACAAGATCCCCAACCTTGAATGGTACAGATTTAACCCTTTTATTGAAATGCCTTGCGACCCTCTGCTGGTATGCAGCAAGCTTTAATTGAGAGTTCGTTCTGGCTTCATCTAGCAAATCCAAGTGAAGCCTCTGGTTAACTTCTGCATCTTCCTCAAGAAAGACATCTCTCCGGAGGGATCCAGCTCCTACCTCCACGGGAACCATGGCCTCATATCCATAAGTTAGTAGAAATGGGGTTTCCCCTGTAGTCGTTCTAGGAGTCGTATTGTAAGACCAGAGGATCATGGGCATTTCTTCTGGCCAGTCTCCCTTCTTTTCTTCCAACTTAGCCTTCAAGGTATGCTTTATGATTTTGTTTATGGCTTCTGTCTGACCATTACTCTGCGGATGATAAACCGCAGCGAAGTCTTTTTTAATCTTTAGGTCTTCACAGAGCTTCCTTAACTCCTTACTATCAAATTGTTTCCCATTGTCTGAAATGAGCTTGTAAGGAATACCAAACCTGCATACTATGGAGTTGAACACAAAATCCCTTATCTTTTTTGCTGTGATCGTGGCTAATGGCATGGCCTCTGCCCATTTGGTGAAGTAGTCCACAGCCACCACAGCGTATTTCACACCCCCCTTTGCTTTGGGTAACTCTCCAATGAGATCAATCCCCCACATGGCAAAAGGCCAGGGACTTGTTAATGAGGTAATGGTGGTTGTCGGGATGTTGGAATAGTTGGCAAACCGTTGGCAGCGATCACAGGCCCGGACAAAATTGAAAGCATCTTCCCTCATAGTCGGCCAGTAGTACCCTTGTCTGAGCACTTTAAATGCTAAGGAACCACCCCCCGAGTGATTGCCACAAATCCCTTCATGCACCTCTCTGAGAATATAATTTCCTTCTTCCCTGTCCACACAACGTAACAGTGGCTGGTTAAATCCTCTCTTGTATAGTACCCCGTCATACTCGACATACTTTGCAGCTTGGTACCGAAGACGTCGAGCCTGTAGTTTATCCTCCGGTACAACCCCTGATTGAATATAGTTATGGATGGGGGTCATCCAGCTTTCTTTTGGGATTTCTTGCATTTGACACACCTCCACCTCTGGGATACTTGGAACTTCCTGGATTCCCAAGGGGATTTGTCCAAGTTGGACGCTGTCCATCTGCGACCCCATCTTGGCCAAAGCGTCCGCATTACTATTCTCTTCTCGTGGCACGCTTTCCAGTCTAGCACTTGAAAATTTTCCCAGTAGGCGTCTTGCACATCTCATATACAGCTCTGTCCGCGGTCCTCGGGCTTGGAATCCTCCGTTGACTTGATTGACAACTAATTCGGAATCACTTCGAACTATCAAATTCACGGCCCCTACCTCCAGAGCTAACTTCAGACCGTTAATCAAGGCTTCATACTCAGCATCATTGTTGGTAGCATAAAATTTGAGATGAATAGCACTCATCAAGCGGTGCCCCTCTGGAGTGATCAGGATTATCCCGGCACCGGACCCGCTGTTGTTTACGGCCCCGTCCACATGTAATGTCCACCACGGGTGGGGGAGTTCCTGCTTCTTTTCGTCCTGATGACTTTCTTGCGAGGTTGGTTCTGCCGGTACTATGGCCTTATCATCAATTTCTTCATCGAACTCAAGTATGAAATCGGCCAGCGCTTGTCCTTTGATTGCCGTGCGTGGACAATATTCCAAATCGAATTGCCCTAGCTCTATGGCCCATTTTAACATTCTTCCCGACGATTCGGGTTTATGTAGAATTTACCGGAGCAGATAAGCGGTGCGAACTTCTATTCGGTGAGCCTGAAAATACGGTCTTAGCTTTCGTGCCGCAAGAATAAGAGCGTACACTAATTTTTCCATGTTGGTATATCTGGTTTCTGCATCCAACAACCTTTTGCTTATATAGTATACAGGCCACTGGTAGCTTGCTTCTTCCTTTACCAAGACGGCACTGACGGAATATTCTGACACCGCCAAATATAGAATTAATGTTTCTCCGTCTTCTGGCTTGGTCAACATCGGCGGATTTCCCAGTTGTTCTTTGATTTTCAGAAAAGCTTCTTCACAATTAGGGGTCCACAGAAAATCCTTCCCTCTCCCTTTGATTGCTTTGAAGAATTCTTTGCACCTATCTGACGACTTCGACACAAATCAATTCAGGGCCGCAATCCTTCCTGTTAGACTATGTACCTGTTTGACACTGGTGGGGGATTTCATGTCTAGCAGAGCTTTTATTTTTGCCGGGTTGGCCTCAATCCCCCGATTATTGACCATGAATCCCAAGAATTTTCCCGATTCTACGCCGAACACGCATTTCTGCGGGTTTAGTTTCATCCTATATTTTCTTAGGATATGGAACATTTCAGTTAAGTCGGCGACGTGGTCTTCCGCCCTTTTCGATTTTACGAGCATGTCATCCACATACACTTCCATAGTCTTCCCAATCTGCTTCTTGAACATTTTGTTTACCAACCTTTGGTAAGTGGCACCGGCGTTGATCAGACCAAATGGCATTCCAATATAGCAGTAGAGCCCTCTATTAGTGATGAAAGAGGTGTGCTCCTGGTCAGGCTCATACATAAGGATCTGGTTATACCCGGAATATGCGTCCATGAAGCTGAGCAGGGCATGCCCCGCCGTGGCGTCGACCAACTGATCAATTCTTGGTAGGGGAAAACTATCTTTTGGGCATGCTTTATTTAGGTCGGTGAAGTCCACGCACGTTCTCCATTTGCCGTTGGGCTTTTTTACCAATACCGGATTTGCTAGCCATTCTGGGTAAAAAGATTCTCGAATTAGTCCGACGTCTAGGAGCCTTTCTACTTCCTCTGCTAGGGCTATAGCTCTTTCTCCACTTACGGCCCTTCGTTTTTGTCGAACCCCTTTATGCTTGGGGTCGATATTCAATCGATGGCACATTATTTCTGGATCAATCCCCACCATATCAGAATGGCTCCATGCAAATACATCAAGGTTTTCTAACAGAAATATTGACAGACCTTCCTTTAACCTTGGTGTCAATTGGGACCCTATTCTCAGAACCTTACTCGGGTCTTTTTCATTAACGGGGATCTCGATCGTATCTTCTGCTGGCCCCATCTTTTCCGTCGGTATTGGTATCCGGGGATCCAAGTCAAGGGGATTATAGTTCTCCTGATCTTGTAGAGAGGGTGCATTCCCTTCAGGAGGTGTGCCTTGCGTAGTAGAGTTATCAATTTTTTCAGTATATTTTGCGGGCGGGGGTGCTTCTGCAAGAGGAATGACGTCACCCTGTTCGAGGCTTTGCAAGACACCGAATCTTCCTTCTAAACGTTCCCCATGGAAATCTGCTTGGACTATGGTATACATCGCCTCCTCTTCTTCTTCCAACATCTCAATTCTGATTGTGTCTTCCAGGTACAACATTGTCGAGGGCAACTCAGAGGGATGTTCTTCTTCTTGCTCAACATAATAGTGGACTCGGATTTCCTCGGTTGGTTGCTCAATGCTTTTCTCTCGATCCACGTCCGGAGTATCATCGGCGTGGGAGTCTTTTTTGAACCCTTTCATTGCTTGCCTGTAGCACTCCCGTGAATCATATTGGGAACCCCTGATACTTCCCACTCCATTTGGCGTTGGAAATTTGATTGTTAGGTGATGAATTGAAGTGATGACTCTCATCTCCCGTAGAAAAGGTCGTCCCAATAACACGTTGTGGGATGATTCCTGATTCAGAACTTTAAATTCGAGCATCTTTGTTACCGATAGTGGGCTTTCCCCTAGTGTGCATGGGAGCCGAATTGACCCCATGACTCTAACTCCTGCACCTGAAAAACCATAGACCCACGAGTCTTCCCCCGACATATCCTGATCAGGCAGTCCCATCTTCTTGAAGGTGCTGTAATAGAGGATGTTTGCGGAGCTTCCATTGTCCACGAAGGCTCTATGGACATTCTTTGTACCGATTTGGATGGAAATAACCAACGCATCATTGTGTGGGTGATGTACCCATCGGGCATCTGTTTCTCTGAAAGTGATATCCATGGACTCCCCTTTAAATACTTTGGGTGGCCGGGTTTCCACCCTATGAATATCTGTGAGAGGCCTAAACCGGGCTTCCCTAGCGTATTTTGCCAAGGCTCGGTTGCTGCATTCCATTCCGGGATCTCCCCCGTAGATTGTTCGGATACTGCCATCTCTGATAAATTTATTTTCCTCCGGGGTATCATTGTTTGTCCCGCCCTCTTTCAGTGTGGCCATCCCTGTCTGTCATGGGTGCTTTTCCAGGCGCCTGAGCCGCTCGGCTGTGGCGAAGACCTCTCCTGCCCTTGCGTCGTTCCACGGTGCTTAACCTTGAATCGAAACCATTCAAAGCATCGCCCATGCGATACAGTTGTTCCAACAAGTCAGCGTTGCTGATGAGCACAGTCGGCTGTCCTCCAACGTCCGGTGTGGGACGGTCAGTCATTGGCGGAACGTAGGGTTCATATTCATAGCCATGATCGGAATCTTCTTCAGAACTTCCATCGTAAAAACCTCCATCATGATATTGAGACATCCTTCCTCCCAGATGTAGATCTTGTTAGGCCCCTCCTTCTAGCGCCAATTTGTTGACGGAGGAATTTGGGAACAACAAAACTTGAGGTTAGTAGCCGGAAACAAGATCTGTGATGGTGGTTCTTTATCGGAAACGTGAGCAGTAGTCGGTGGATCCGATGAACAGTATTCGTCGGAAAAGATGAACAGTATTTGGTGGTGGTGATTATTGGGGGCTGAGATTGCTTAGGGTTAGTGGTGGCTCCTTTGCGCTCTCGCTTCTGACCCCTTACAATGTGCCTACGTACCCCTATTTATAGGGGATCAAGCCCACGTAGTTCTTGGGGAACAAGAAACCTAATGGGCTTAGATTTCTTATCCCGAGGCCAAATAGGAAACCTACTGGAAACCGTCTTCTACTAGCTTTAGGAATGTCCGCCGATGAGGCCCAACCACAAAGGCCCAAGGCTCGTCCGCGGCTTCGAGACTTCACGGATAAGGCATCTCCCTGGCCAAGGATAACCCTCCGCTACCAGCTGTTTCTCTAGTCCGTGGACGCAGGTATAGCCGTGGTTCACCCCAAATGTTGGACGCATCCTTGTCCCCCGATAAGGAGCCCCTACCAGATTGCAGGACAAGTGATCACAAGCTTGTGGGTGCAAAGTGCAGGATACTCCGAAGTCTCCCAACGAGGACACCCGTTGACTACAGAGACAGAGCTCCCAAAGCACACACCAGATTTCACCCCACATCTCCAATGAGGACACCCATTGACTACAGGAGGAGGCCTTCAGTCCAGGCATACCCCTGGAGGTCTCTGACCACGGACACCGCCTTTCCTGTAGATATGCTACAGGAAGGAGTTCCTCAATAGAGTACCTGCATCAAGTAGGTTAGTAATAATAATCTCCATCTTCCTTGAGCCTTCTAGAGAATCCACCTAATAAGCACATAAAAGCCATACCTATGTCCAAGTAGAAATTCAAGGCGCGCCCTAACATCTCTGTATGTTGGCGCCGCCCTGTATCACCAGCTTTTGGTTTCTCATACCATTTTACATCATAAGGCGCGCCCTAAACTATTCATCTTTGGGGCTGACTTTAATTTTGCCCAAGCCACAGTATGGACATGTCGAAGTAATCATGTCCAAATGATCCACCCAAAGAGCCTTCCTTACCTAGGGCGCGCCCTAAGCCTCACTATAGGACATACTCCAATTAAGCCACTCATCTATCTTTTTTCAACGATTGAACGCGCCTCGTCATGTTCAAAGGCGCGCCTTTAAGACAAAACGGTCACGGGCCACTCAACTGTTTAACCAATGCAGCGCGTTCTTAGGGCGTGCCATCTGTTTATGGAAAGTTAATCTTATCTTTTCCTAGTTTTTAGGCGTTTCTCCTTCAATTTTACCTATTTTATCAATCTTAATCTGAATATTGTTTATACCAACATTTGGGCATAACACAAATGATCCACAATGGTACTACATGTTATCTTGGATTTCATCATTAAATTAGGATCTCAACGGTAATTGGAGTACGAATCGATTGCTTCAATTTTACAGAGTATATTTTTACTTTAAATGATTACATTGAACATTTGATTTACAAATAATGATATCCAACAACAGCTCATTCAATGCACATATTCAAGATGAATGCTCTGTATATTTTTGGACCAAGTTCATTACAATTATGTTCCCTCAAAAAACAAATAGTTATGTCCATTACTGATGAATTAGATCCTGTTTTAAAATATTTCAAACATAAAATAAACAAAGCAAACTTTTCATAACAAAATATACTTTTCAATACCTAATTACAGCAGTCCACAAATCTTAACATGATCCCCACATCACAGAATCATCACCTGTCTCTCCTACCAGTGATATAAAGCAGCACTGCTCACCTTGTGCTTCCACAATAACATATCAAAGTATCATCTTTTCTTTCAAACATCCTAAACCTACACACTCCATTCTCTATCTCCACAGAAACAATGAGAACCACTGGGCTATCTTGCACAGGATGTCAAGTGCCACATTTTCTTAAATCTTGTTTCCTTTGCCACAAACCATTGGATAACAACAATGACATCTTTATGTACAGGTACACTTTCACATAATATCAGTCAAATAATATCAGTCAAATAATTCAGTAAGAGTCACAAATAAGAGTTTAAAACGACAAAATGGACGTACTAACTTATGCCGTTTGAAGATCAGGGTATCGGAGGGTATGATGTACACTTTCTGTTCTGCCATGTTTCACACAAATTTGTTATTCTTGAATTTATTTGTATGTGTGTGCATCTAAATATGAATGTACTATGTACATAATGTTTTGGTTACTAAAATTTGAATGTCATTGCAGAGGAGACACTCCATTTTGTAGCCAAGAATGTAGGCAAGAACAGATAGAGATAGATGAAGGGACTGAAAAGAAGTGGAACTTATCTTCTCCCAAGAGATCGATAACAAAGTCAGGCAATAAATCATCTGCCTCTTCGAAAGTTCTGCAGATTGCTGTGTCCTAACTCCTAATCATACTACAAAGTACAAGATTATAAGAGCATGATATTAGTGTTGAGTTGTAATACAATTGATTGCTGTTGCCCTTGCCCCTCAGGTTTTGGACATTATAAAACTTCCTACATTAAAAGTTAGCAATTTTGAATTTTGAGATTTTACTGGAGTATTGCATTTAGTCTTACTTCAATTATTTCAGAAATAATGGCTAAACTTAATATATACATAACCTGCATGTACTTAGTAAGCCATAAATAAGAGATCTGCAAGTCAGCATGCTAATTGAAAAGCAAATTCGAAGAAATTGCATTAGCAGAAATCATCCGTTTCTTCATCACCCTGATGTGTGTGCTCTACAGTTAAGAGTCCCCCACATACATGTTTCTGTGAATACTCTTGGCTTATGAGAATTTTTTTTTTGAGAGATGACACTAGTGTAGTAAGAAAATCACTGAAACAGCCCAAGGAGAAACTCTCAAACTAGTATATCAACCAGTTCAGGATATGCTAAGAGAGGATAACAGACAATTTGTAATACATGACAATCATTGAAACAAATTAAAATTCCATAACTAAATACCAGATACCCTAAACAACCAATAAAGATTACATCTAAATATGAACGAAAAATCAGAGGCTTCCAACATGTTCTCTGTTTATATACATGTAAATATAAATAAAGGCTATTGTTTAACTTAAAATATACTCACTACTATCTGAGATTCAGTAAAATCACAGCTCCTCTACCAGTAAAACCTAGTTATTTATATTGATAGCACTCTATCCGCATCTCTCATTGTGGTCAGGAGAGCATTTTCCAGGAGAATAGTCCACAACGTAATATTGCAATGACCAGTTTTCTAAGTTACTTTGGTTCTTTGCATGATCATAAATCCTCTTTTACTGAGTCCATTAACATGATCACCTAATGTAGCCAGGTGTGACATTCGCCTTTTTGCTGATTCCGACACTTTATCTTCTTTTGGTGATTTGTTCCGCTCAACTGGTTCATCATCAGAGAACACAAAAGTTTCTGCAGAGGAATCACATTCACTTGAAACTTGAATAATGTGCTTTAAAATTTCCACCACCCTACTCATTGCTGGTCGATCTTTTGCGCTCGTCACTAAACAAATATCAGCTAATTTTGCAATCTTCCGAGCTGCAGGGGACGAGTATTGACTTCCAAGTCTTGGGTCCATTATCAAATCAAATTTCTTACTATCAAATGGAAAATGTTTCACCCAATCTAAAAGCTTCTGTTCTGTTTTAGGTCTGTTTCTTTCAAATGATTGTCTACCAGTTAGTATCTCATACAAGACCACACCAAAACTCCAGACATCGCTTTTACTTGTAAGGTGTCCTGTTTTGATGTAATCTGGAGCTGCATAACCATGTGTTCCCATAACCTAGTCATGGAAAGCAAGGTTACAAAGTCATTATTAACGAAAAAAGGGATTCTTTTACATATATATGTTCAGGAACCAAACCGCATACATATCTATATTCTCGTCTGACGAAATTAACAAATATATAGTACTTGTTGAACTTAAATCCTGATTCCAGCATGTTTTATGTTTTAAGTTACTCTGAAATTTCTAATTAGCATGTACATGTTTAGTGTGTTATAGAGTAACTTATATGCATACAAAACACAGCAAGAGAAATATTCACTGGCATGACATCGTCAAACCCTAAAACAGCAGAAAAAGTGTTCACTTACAGCTGTTGAGACATGGGTATTCCCTTCAGTTGGCCCCTCTCGGGCAAGTCCAAAATCTGAAAGCTTTGGATTATAATCCTCATCCAACAGCACATTTGATGACTTAAAGTCTCGATATATCACCTAGATTAATAGAGAAACCAGCCAAAGTCAGCAACACAAGTAACGGTTGGATATAGTACCAAGAGAGAGAACCAACACAAGCTTAGGTATCAATTTGTTCATGTAAATTTAGGACAGTATTGGAGTTATGTAATACGCATACATAGTTAAAAGACCTGCTGTTTTACCTTTAAAGTAGATTCAAACCATCTACATCAATTAAGCATTGCTAAAAAGACCAAGTACTATCATGTTTTACTTTGACCGTATGTAGAACTATCAAATACGTAGCAGCAATCTTTGGTTGAAGTTCAATAAGATCTTTGGACTATGAAATCGATTATTCCCTTCACTAGTGAATATTTATTCGCTCAGTAGAATAACTAAAAATATATATACATTACAATTTACACTATTTCCTCTGCAATAATCATAATGAAAGAGTTTTCACCCAAAAAACCAAACCTGAACTTCTGATTCTTCATGCAAATAGGCTAATCCTTGAGCAGCTCCAAGCAGAATCTTTAACCTATTTTCCCAAGAAAGAGCAACAAGGGACTTGTTAAACATATGATCTCCAAGGCTTTTGTTTGGCATGTACTCGTATACAAGTAGCCGTTGGATTCCTCTTTCTCCATCAACAGCGCAATATCCAATTAGTTTGACAAGATTTGGATGCTCTACAACACTGAGAAACTGAACTTCTGATACCCATTCTTTATGACCCTGTGATCATTATTCATCACAATAAAAATCATCACACAGATTACATAAAGGCATCTTGGCTTATCAAAATGTGTAAACTGATAATGACATTGGAAATGACACAAAGTAGAAAACAAATCAGGCTGAATATGTGTGGTAATCCATAGAGCTAGAATATGATTACGTGCAAATCATATTGTAGTAGAACCTCAGATAGGTCTTGAATCCACTCCATTTTTTCGAGTCAATTATATTTTTACTCCAAAAGACATTTAGTTCTTTATTTAATCACCTAAAAACTATCAAATTCAATTTGGGACTTTTACATATCAAAGTTTGCTATTCTACTAGTACTTAATAAAATATTATTTATTCCCAAGTAAAAACAAAAAACTATAAATATTTTTGTATGAAATCAGACACAGTTGGTATGATAACTTATATTGTTTAATTTGGATAAATATTTAATAAAATAAAATAAACTATCAGGTGTACTAGGGTTTAGTACACCTGAGATAATTTTTGATATGAATACTTAATTTCCTCTTATAATTAGAACTCCACATGTAACTTAATACCATTCACTCATGACATTAACACTTTAGATTACTCAACACGCCTAGTGCACATATTTATCATTTATGTGATCATGAAACTAACATTCTGAGAGTTAAAATTTAATGCCTACAATATTAAAGATTGTTAATAAGAAACAAAAGAGGGTTAAGAAACTGCATACACCACAAACCTGAAATCCATCCTTGTTAAGTTTCTTAATTGCAACCACAATACGATCTCCTCTTCCATCAACGGGCTTGATCGTACCCTTGTACACAATCCCAAATCCGCCTTCCCCAATCTTAAGCAGTCTACTGAAATCATTAGTTGCACGCCTCAACTCTGAATACGAAAAAATTCTCAAATTAAGAGCTTTCTCTTCGTATAATTCAGGTATGCTACGCGATGAAATGGTGGAACTAGAAGACTGGGTCACTCTTCCGGAAGTTGAAACATTTGAAGTGCTTGAATGATTTTGCGTCTTCAATTCAGGAGCTGATCTTTGTTGCTTGCTTTTGCTTCTAATTTTCTCTTTCAAGTAAGGGAAACACTTCATTGCTTTTGTTCTCCAGCTTATTTGATACAGGCTTTAAAGATTCAATAATCGATTTTATGTAAATTCCTGAGGCACAACAAAAACTTAAGAAACCAAAAGTTGTAAATGTAATAGAAGAAAGAAAATAAAGGTATAAAGTTTAAGATTGAACCCTTGAGAAGTGAAATCAAACTTCAACACTGAGACCACAAATCCCCAACACAAGAAAAGTATTGCAGTTGAACTTGTACAAATTTTAATTTTACTACATAAATTTAAAAACTTGCAAACATGCTAACTTTTTGACTGTACGAAGGTTCAGGGACACAATAGATGAGGTTTAAATGGACAAGCAACTTAAAATTTTGACATTCACAGACCCAAAAAAAACAAAACTTATCGATTTTATGGTATCATCTCAGAAAACAAAAGGAAGTTGCATAAAATTTCAAGGAAACTAGCTAGCTCATATAGGCAACAGCAACATGAAGCTTTACAGGAAACCTGAGCATAGCAAATATTTTATCATCATTTAATAAGAGGTCAGAGTATTCAAGGCTGCATAAACTTTTCTAGTAAAGAAATCATGCAACTAAACATTTTCAACTTAAAAAAAGAAACTACAAGAACCAGAGGAACACAAACAGAGATACAAATAATAAAGATGATGAGCAAGAGAAATTGAAGAAGAAACAGTACTTACACAAATTATGGATGGGCAAATAAAAGTGATGAAACAAATGAATTATTGAAAGAGTCTTGTAATCGTATATTTCAAACTTTGCTGCTCTTTAATAGTAAAGCCAGCTCAATGCTTAAATTTTTTTCTTCCTGGCTTCTCCAGCTAAAAATGTCAAATGTCAAACGTTATTATGTGTTTATATTTGTTAAATTTGGAAGGTATGTAGATAAGTCGCTGTTACATGCATGGTGGGGTTGGTTGTTTGGTAGTTGACACTTGACAATCAACATAATCTATAGGAAATAGCACACCATTCACGATTCTGATTTTGACTCCCTTGTTCATCTTTATCCTTCATATGCTCCGGCCCTCCCGCCAAACTTTAATTTTTTCCAACAACAAACTGCTATTTTTATCGGTTAACTTTACTTTATCAAACTTGCATTTCATGTAATGTTAATTACTTTACATTTTAGAATCGCAAATATTATTCTGAAAATTCTAAATAATTATGGATAGTCTACTTAATATTGAAATCCAAAAGATTAAAGAATGATACATACGCGAAAATAGTTACACGTAAACGGTTTATATGATCCCGATAACATGATAAGTCATTACTCAATTACATTATTATATTATATCCTATATATAATTGGAACAAGGCGGTTTACTCTAATAGATCTAATAATTTATTAGGTGCTAAAGTATAGATATAATATATTTATATTTCATTTATTTTGTTATACTATTATAATAGCTAATAATTTGTATAACAAACAATAGAGAAATTGAACCACAAATACATATTTTTAAATGATATAAAATAATAATAATAAAAGTATTATATTATATTATATTATATTATATATATAATATAAGTAACAATTATCTTAATAAAGATAAATATAAGTAATAATCAAGAAATCATTTGTTAATCACATTAAAGTAAAATCATTTTTTTACAAAAAATTGAAATGTGTTAGTTTGATTAATATATTTTTGAATAGATAATTTCATTTTTATCTTATAAAATAAAATACACATTTAGATGATATTTAGGTATAAATATTACATGTGTTTTATTTATTTTAAAAAATTTAGAGTACATCAATCCTATAAAACATAAAAATAAGGAAGAAATATAATAATAATAATAATAATAATAATAATAATAATAATAATAGTAATAATAATTGTTAAAGTGTAGGTCTAATAGGTCTAATAATTTATTAGGTGCTAAAGTGTAGATATAATATATTTATATTTCATTTATTCTATTATACTATTATAATAACTAAAAAATTTGTTATAAATAACTAATTAAGAAATTGAACCATAAATATATATTTTTAAATGATAAAATATGATAATAATAAAAGTATTATATTATATATATAATATAAGTAATAATTATCTTAATAAAGATAAATATAAAATAATCAAGAAATCATTTGTTAATACCGTTAAAGTAAAATCATTTTGTTATAAAATATTGAAATGTGTTAGTTTGATTTAAAATATTTTTGAATAGATAATTTTATTTTTATCTTATAAAATAAAATACACATTTAGATGATATTTAGGTATAAATATTACTTGTGTTTTATTTATTTTAAAAAATTTAGAGTACATCAATCCTATAAAATATAAAAGTAGGGAATAAATATAATAATAATAATAGTAATAATAATTTTATTAATAATTTTATTAATAATTTTAATAAAAAATTTAATAAAAATAAATTTAAGTTAGAATTAAAAAATTATTTGCTAATCGGTTTAAATTAATCATTTTTTAAAAAATAATTGAAATATGTAAGTTTGAATAAAAAAAATTGAAAAGAGATAATTTTAATTTTTATCATTTAAAATAATAAACACATTTAGATTATATTTAGCAATAGATATTACAGGCAGTTTGTTTCATTTTACGAATTGTCTTTTAAAAAATTGAGAGTACGTGAATTTTATAAAATATAAAAAATAGGAAGAAATATAATAATAATAATAATAATAATAATAATAATAATAATACAAAACTATTATAATTCAAAATTGGAAAACAAACTAATTAAATAAATTTAAAAGTAATATCACAAAAAAATGTAAAGTATTTTTTTTCAAAGTTATTACTAGAAACGAAAAATTATGAAATATTATCATAAACACGGCAAGATGCAAACTCGAATCTATTGTCTATTAAAAAAATTAGAATACATCAATCCTATAAAACATAAAAACGAGGAAGAAATATAATAATAATAATAATAACAATAATAATAATAACAACAATAACAACAATAATAAAAATATTACAATTTAAAATTAGAATACAAAGCTAATAAAATATATTATAAACTATATGTATTTCATCTATTCTATTATTCCATTATAATATTTAATAATCTGTATAATAAACACAATAGTTAATAAATTAAGAAATTAAATTATAATTACACATTCTTAATTTATATAAAGTAATACTAAAAGTATTTTATATATAATAAAAGTAACAACTATCTTAATAAAAATAAATTTCAGTAAAAATTAATAAATTATTTATTAATCGGGGTTAAAGTAGATAATTTTTTTTAAAAAATGAAATGTAAAAGTTTTATTAAAATATTTTATAAAAATAATTTTAATTTTTATCATATAAAATAAGAAACAATTATATTTAGGTAGAAATATTACAAGCGTTTTGTTCAATTTGTAAAAAAAGAAAGTTACGAATTGTCTTTTAAAAAATTTAGAGTACATGAATTTTATAAAACATCAAAATTAGGAAGAAATATAATAATAATCATAAAACTACTATAATTCAAATTGAAAAATAAACTAATAAAATAAATTTAAAAGTATATCACAAAGACAAAGAAATGTAAAGGTTTTTTCAAAATCATTACTAGAACAGAATAATTTTGAAATATTGACAAGATGCAAACACCAACGTTGCAATTTTTGATCAAACTCTACAATATTAAGAAAAGAAAATATATAAATAAAAGAAAAATAACTACGTAATCATATTATGTCAACTATAATTATATATTATTAACTAATATATACCAATATTAAAAGTATTATATATATAAATATATATAATTCAAGAAACAATTTGATTTAAAATATTTGATAATAGAAAATTTTAATTTTTATTTTAGAAAATAAAGAACAAATTTAATTTATATTTAACTATAAGTATTATATGTGTTTTGTTTTGTAACAACAGTTTGTCTTTTAAAAATTTTAGAGCACATGAATCTTATAAAAATCAAGAGAAATTACAGTTTGTCTTTTAAAAAGTTTTGAGCACATTAATCCCATAAAATATAAAAATTAGGAAGAAATGTAGTAATAATAATAATAAATTATTATAATTTAAAATTGAAATACCAATCTAATAAAATATATTTAAAAGTACGATGACAATTAATTGTAAAGTATTTTTTTTTTCAAAATGAATATTAAAACCGAAAAATTATAAAAAATTATTACGAATACCGCAAAATGCAAATCCAAACAACTTTCTGATTCTTGATCAAACTCCACAATATTAAGAAATATGTATATATATATATACATGACTACGTAAAAATATTATATGATATGATTAAAATATACTATTTACAAATTTATATTGTGAAAAAAAATCAAACAATGAACTAAATAAAATAAATTATAACATATATGTTATATATAGGTTACCTATGTCAAATATAAAAATATAATATTTAGAAAAAAAATATAATAATATAATAACTAAATATATAAGTACAAAAAGTACATATTTTTGGAAAATACATTATTCATGAAGAATATAAAATTTATTTAGGAAATAAAATTATCTTATTAAAAATTAGGTAAATAAAAAATAAATATTAAAAAAATATTTTAAAAAATAATAATTATCCCGTGCATCGCACGGATACAAAGTTAGTATATATAAATGTCATATAACATTCATACGGTACAATAAATATTGGATAAGTTGGATAAAATTCAATTTCATATTTATCAAACCATTTGTGATAAAAGACACAGACAATCTTCTGTCATGACTCACTGTTAGGTAATGAATCACACACAGAGGGGGTGAATGTGTTTTTATGATTTTAGACTTTTCTTGAAAGATAGTGGTTGAACAAAGTAAACTAAATCTTGTATTGAAAAGTGTTCTTGCAGAATTTAAACTTTACAGAAAAGAAACAACACACATTTTCAAAACTCACTTAATTTTATATTAAAATTAAGACTGTTTTGCTACAAAATTTCTAAGCTCTTTGATGTTAAAGAGCCCAGCTTCTTCTTGAGAGTGTTACAAGAATTTTGATCCAAATATGATATTAGGTTTTCTAAACTGTCACTTGTCATTTCTATTTATAGAAAAGAAAATCTTCCATTTATGGCTTAGCATATCTTTAGCATCCCGTGTTCACTTTAATTTTCCTCTGTCAGTTAATCTTTGTCATTGATCTTGCACACTCTTCAAACTACTTTTTGTAGACTTGTCAATCCAGCTGTTGGATTGTTTGTTGATTGTTTATCTTGTATATTGAAATGATCTGCAATTCTGTACTTTAAGACTGTACCTCGTGATCTCCAGTTTAAATTAATAGAACACTTGACACCTCGATAAGTACATAGGCTTATCGAGATCTCTAGCACTCCATATTGAGTTTGGCTTGTAGAAGTCTTCAGCTTGTCGAAATCTCTAGTCTTCATAACTTCACTTTGACTTATCGATAACTCAGAGTTCTCTACTGAATGTAGACTTGTCGATAACTCTGAGTTCTCTAGTGAAGGAATGACTTGTCGATATCTCCAATCTTCAGTTCTTCAATTTTGCTTGTCGATATCATCCTGAGTTCTCTAGTAGCTTTCCTGACTTCTCCACTCTGAATTCATTCATTTCTTTTATCCCGGTGGATATTGTTCATCCGTCGAGTAGTGATTGTATCTCGACGGAAGTGTCTAACAGCAGTCATCTATCGGCTAGCCAAACTATTATCCCGATGGATGTTCCTCATTCGTCGGTACTCTCTGCAACTTGAATGACTTCTCGATAAGCCATTCTGGAGTTCTCGAATGACTTCTCTATAACATTAAATCTGTGACTTGTAGAGATTTTGACTTAGAGTATTTTTCTCCAAACAGATTTATTCAACTCCAAACTTCTTCAAAATTCTTCTGAGGCATGATCTTCTTGATCTTCTTCCAGATAGAATCCTTAGGTTTGATACTGTTTTAGGAAAAAGACTCAGGTCTGTTCCTTTACATTTTTACAGACTTTAAGTGTTACAAGTACAAAATGCAAATTTAGATAACAATACAACTGACTTAGGGTTGGCCCCAAGCTTAACTGATTACTAAAAATAACAGTTCATTGATCTCCTCCTCAGATCAGATGTCCACTTGGCTTGCTTCAATCTTTGATCAAAGATGCTAATGACATTGTTATCTCCAGTGATCTTTGACATCATCAATTATATATTACACTCACTATCAGCATATTTTAACTGTAATTTTATTTTTTCACACGTATAATGTTTATACGTGTCCGCGCACGTATATATTATTTACGCGTTTTACGTGTTCCAAAAAAAAGGTCCAAACATGAATAGTCCTTAGCTAAAAATTGAGTTGGCATACCAAAAAAAAAAAATATAACCAATTTTTTCAAAAAGTCACATTCCAACCATACCCATCCCGTATCTATAATTATAACCAACCTTTTATGAATGGCTATATTTGTCGATCCACTACAAACCTGTAAAAAATCTGTAAAAAGATTACACATCAGTTATTAGCATATTAAAGTGATATATAATATTCTATTTATAACAATCTAAAATATTAATAACGTACTATTTTTAAATTATAGTCAACCAATATAGCCCAAACCACATAATGTTTTAGAGCATCTCCAATGGTGTTGGTTATAATTGGTTATCTATATTGGACCTGTAAATAATATGCAAAATTTGTTGAACTTATAGGATATTGTACTTCGATGGTATTGGCTATATTGGTTAGCTATATTTTAAAAATAGTATGTTATTAAAAGATATATTGTTATAAATAGAATATATTACTTCAATATGGTCATAAATGATTAGAATTTTTTTTTCAGATTTCTTACAGGTATGTAGTGCTTCAACAAATATAACCAACATCAAGAGTTTGAATATATTTATAAATAAGGTTAATGTACCATTGGAGATGGATTTTTTTATATAATCTCTATATTTTTTATTTATAGTATGTATTAATAATTTTTAGCTAAGGGTTCCATATGGTTGGAGATGCTCCTACAAGTCCAATTCGGCCAACCATTATAATCAATCTCGTTGGAGATGCTATAGAATCGTTAGTTACAAATTATTAATACATAATATAAATAAAAAATATAGAGATTATGTAGAAAAAATTCATCTCCAATGGTGCATTCCTCTTATTTATAAATATACCCAACCTCTTGATGTTGGTTATATTTATTGAATCATTACAAACCTGTAAGAATCTGTAAAAAAATTCTAATCATTTACCACCATATTGAAGTAATATATTTTATTTATAACAACATAAAATTTTAATAACATACTATTTTTAAAATATAGCTAACCAATATAACCATTAACATTGAAGTACAATATCTTACAGATTCAATAAATTTTATAAATTGTCCTACGGATTAAATTTAGCCAATCAATTATAGACAACACTATTGAACGTGCTCTAATACTTGATTATAAATGGACTAAGAATTAGAGTGAGGTGACTTCGTTTTTACAGATACCCCTATACACATAAATATACTATTTATATTTTATCGTTTTTCTCCAAAATCACATTTTTTGTCTTACGCCTGAGGTGTGACAAGGTCCTCGAGCTCCGTTGATATTATTTTGCAGGAATCCCTCCGACAATTTCACGGCATCTTAAACATTCGACGAAAATCATGTTGGGATTTTAATCTTGAATTTAGTTGGGCTTTTATTTTCGTTTGGGTCTTGTTTCATTGTCTGCATTGTCTAAGTAGTAAATACCGTATTTAATTGAGTTTATAAATCAAGAGATTGTGTAGGATCTGGTGAGAAATTATAGGACATATTTGAGTGCATGTAGGAGGGTAATAGTTGGTGATTTCCTGTTTTCTAGTATCCATTTTAGGTGGCATTTTCTATATATTAGTCGTTGTAATCTTTTCAGAATATCAATAAGAGAGTTTAGCAGCATTTGTACTTAAAAATTTATTTACTGTTTTGCATTCAAGTTTATTAGTACTGAACGTATTAACAACACTTGGTATCAGAGCTTCTAGGTTGTGGTGAGATTTCAAGTACATGTCGAAAAAAGCTACAATGGATGTAGGGAAGAGCAAGGGAGGTTCGATGGGTCTGAGTTATCCAATGCTTACCAAAACAAACTACACTGTCTGGGCCATGAAGATGAAGGTCATCATGGAAACACATGGAGTTTGGGAAGCTGTGGAATCGAGTAACGCTAAGGCAGTTGTCCTCGACCGGACGGACATAATTGCTCTGGCAATGATATTGTTAGGAATGTATGTGCATTAGTTTGATGATATGTTTAACAAAATACTTAAGTAGAAATTTAGTGTCTGTAGCCTCAACGGATAAGACCACTTTGGCTATCCGTTGATGGTGTAGCTTTACTTAGAAATAAGTTTAGTGTTGTAGCATATTTCAGTCTCTGTATTTAAAATGTAATTCTTGGAAGTTGAGAGAAACTATGAGTCATGTTGACTACTAGATGATATGCAGATAGGAAGGCCAATTGTAAATACTTCATGCCTTGTAATTTTGTATAAGTGAAGTGGTATCAACGGATGACTTAAAGACCTTCAACGGATAAGAAGCTAAGCTTCAACGGATGTCTCTAAAGTTTCAACGGATAAAGTCATCAACGGATAACATCCTTCAACGGATGAGTGCATCAACGGATGAAAGTTTCAACGGATGTTCTGATGATTAGCCGTTGATAAGAGGTAGTTGTACCTACAGACAGAGGCACATGGGTTGATAGAGACAACTGAGATGTGGTAGCCGAATTTCAGGAACAACAGAAAAAGCAGCCGTTCTTCTCTGGTACAAAGATGCAATAGTCAACAAAGTACTGGAGTGAACAGGAAAAGAAGCAAGTGAAGATCTTATTTTATTACTGTATTTTATATTGTTCTTCACTTGTACACTTGGTAATATATAAACCAAGTAGAAGCTAGTAATCAGATGTGAGATTTTCCAGAGCTGTTTAGAAAAACATTGAGAGAAAATTCATCTAGTTTGTACTAGGATGCAGCTGTGATCAACATTGTTTAATCACAGATTTTCTAATATACCATCTCTGGTGGAACAACAAATCCACCAGAAAAGTTTTTAAGGTCTGTTGTGTTCTTTACATTTGTGCTTGAATATATATCTGTCTGCATTAGCTTAAAGCAATTCACACACTTGTTCTTCTTGAACACACAACTTTCATAAACTGCTCAAAACTTGAAAAAGTTTTGAGATTTACATTCAACCCCCCTTCTGTAAATCTCATTGTTAGTCCACTAGGAATAACAATTGGTATCAGAGCAAGCTCTTGACATACAAAGAGTTTAAAGATCTTGGAATCTAACAAAGATGAGTAAGAAGGATATTGGAGTAAAGATCCCAGTTCTTGACAAAGACAATTATCACCATTGGAAGGTGAAAATGCACCTTCATCTACTCTCCCAAGATGAAGGTTATGTAAACTGCATTGAGAATGGTCCTCACATTCCCCACAAAGTAGCAACAGTTGCTACAGCCACAGTTGCTGTTGGTCAATCCATTCCAAAACCTAGAGCAGAATGGACAATGGAAGACACAGAAGAAGTCCACAAGGATAAGAAGGCTATGAACATTTTGTTTAATGGTCTTAACATGGATATGTTTGATAATGTGATAAATTGCACAACTGCCAAAGAGGTTTGGGACACAGTTCAACTACTGTGTGAAGGTACAGAACAAGTGAAAGAAAACAAAATGCAGCTTCTCATTCAACAGTATGAATACTTTCATTTTGAAGAAAATGAATCTTTAAATGAAACATTCAATAGATTTCAAAAGCTGTTGAATGGACTGAAGCTGTATGGAAGAGTGTACCAAGTGAATGATTCAAATCTTAAATTTTTAAGATCCTTGCCAAAGGAATGGAAACCCATGACTGTCTCCTTAAGAAACTCTCAAGATTATAAGGACTTCACTCTTGAAAGATTGTATGGAATCTTGAAGACTTATGAACTAGAGCTGGAACAGGATGAGGTATTGGAGAAGGGGAGAAAGAAAGGAAGTTCAGTTGCATTGGTAGCTGAAAATGAGAGGAAATGCAGACAAGAAACTGCGAGATCTACATCAAACTCCAAAGATGGTATAAGAAGTCAGGAATCAAGCAAGGGGAAAGAGCAAGCTGCTGAAAATGAAGACAACTCCAGCCAAGATGACTCAGATGGAATTGATGAGCATCTTGCATTTCTGTCCAGAAGATTTGCAAAGATGAAATTCAAGAAAAACACTAGAGCCACTAAACCTCACAAAAACACTGTGGACAAATCCAAGTTCAAGTGTTTTAATTGTGGTATAAGTGGACACTTTGCAGGTGAGTGCAGAAAGCCAACTTCTGAAAAGAAGAAATTTGAACAAGTAGATTACAAAAAGAAATATTTTGATCTGCTCAAGCAAAAGGAGAGGGCTTTCATTACTCAAGAAAAGGACTGGGCAGCTAATGGAGATGAAGAGGATGAAGATGTGGAGTATGTCAACCTTGCTCTCATGGCTGATTCTGAAGAAAATGAAGTTAGTTCATCAAGCAATCAGGTAATCACTACTGACTTAACACAGCTTACTAAAGAAGAGTGCAATGATGCCTTTAATGACATGTCTACTGAATTGTATCATTTGCGTGTATCTCTTAAATCTCTTGCTAAAGAAAATAGTAGGATTAAAGAGAACAATCTGTTTTTAAGTAATAGAAATGCTTTGTTAGAAGATAAGATGATTGACCTAGAGAAAACTAAGTTGCATTGTATATCTGTTGAAAATGAACTAGCTGAATCTGTTAAGAAAGTAGAAATACTTTCCAATCAATTAGAGAAAGAGCAAGAGGTGATTAAAGCCTGGAAGACATCTAGGGATGTAAGTGCTCAAATTGCTAAGGTCCAAGGAATTGAATCATTCTGTGAAACTGCCTGGAATAAAAATAAAAAGAAACTAGAATTAATTGATGGACTGTCAACGGATGTGGAATCAACGGATGATGAAAGTTATCCGTTGAAGGAAGAAAAGGAGCATCCGTTGAAGGTTCCTCAATTAAAACAGGCAGATGTTTCTAAAAGAGAGAATCTAAAGAAACTCAACAAAAAGTTTGGTTCAACCTCAAAGAACTTTGTCAAAGAAGAAGCAAGCACATCCAAAGATGTCAGTAAGGTGAATGTAGGGCACATGACCTTAGAACAGTTAAATAATAGGCTCAAGATGGTTGAGGATAAAAAGGAATCTAAAAGAAAATCCAACAGAAATGGGAAGGTAGGAATTAATAAACACAACAATTACACACCTGATAGGTATGCTCCTAGAAAAAGCTGTGTGCATTGTAGTAGTGTTAATCATCTATCTGCTAATTGTAAATCCATTAAGAAGACTCCCATAACTGTACCCTCTTCTATGCCTAATATGTCTGCATCACCTCTGCATGCTATGCCTGTTATGTCTCAACAAAATCCTTATGCACATTTTGTAAACATGCCATATTTTAACAATCCTTATCTTGCTGCATGTAGTATGCCTCAAATGCCATACAATATGCCCATATGGAATAACATGTTTGCACAATCAATGCCTAATAATTTTACAAATGTGCTAAATGATTCTGTGACTAACCCTACACCTCAACCAACTGCATCTAAGACCAAGGTTGACTCAAACTCACCTAAGTCTAAAGATGCAGGAGGAATGAAGTCTAGGAGAAAGGCTAACAAGAATGGACCCAAGGAAACTTGGGTACCAAAATCAAATTGATTGATTTTATGGTGTGCAGGGAAATGAAAGAAATCTATGGTACTTGGACAGTGGTTGTTCAAGACACATGACAGGAGATTTCTCCCTGCTCACCGAGTTCAAGGAGAGAGCTGGCCCTAGCATAACCTTTGGAGATGACAGCAAAGGGTTTACTATGGGATATGGCTTGATTTCAACAAGGAATGTCATCATTAATGAAGTTGCATTAGTTGATGGTCTCAAGCACAATTTACTGAGCATCAGTCAACTATGTGATAGAGGGAATACAGTTTCCTTCAATTCTGAAGCCTGTGTTGTCACTAGTAAGAAAGACAACAAAGTGGTTCTAACTGGAGTTAGAAAAGGAAATGTGTACATAGCTGACTTCAACTCTACAGATGCAGAATCCATTACTTGTCTCTTCAGCAAAGCAAGCTCAGTTGAAAGTTGGCTATGGCACAAGAAGCTATCCCACTTGAATTTCAAGACAATGAATGATCTAGTCAAAAAGGACTTAGTTAGAGGAATCCCTCTAGTTGAATTCTCAAGGGATGGTTTGTGTGATGCTTGTCAGAAAGGCAAACAAAGGAAAGCATCATTCAAAAAGAAGCTTGAAACAACAATTGATGAACCATTACAGCTGCTACATATGGATTTGTTTGGACCAGTCAATGTATTATCTATTGCAAGAAAAAGATATTGCTTAGTGATTGTAGATGATTTCTCAAAGTTCTCATGGGTCTATTTTCTTGGATCAAAGGATGAAGCAAGTGAAATCATTATCAATCACATCAGGCAAGTCAACAATCATCCTGACTTGAAGGTTAGAAATATCAGGAGTGACAATGGAACTGAGTTCAAGAATTTGACATTAAGGCTGTTCTGTGAAGAAAATGGAATAATGCATGAGTTCTCAGCTCCAAGAACACCTCAGCAAAATGGGGTTGTTGAAAGAAAGAACAGATCTTTAATTGAAGCTGCAAGAACAATGCTTGAAGAATCAAAGTTACCAACATATTTCTGGGCTGAAGCTGTTAATTGTGCCTGCTTCACTCAGAATATTTCTTTGATCAATCAAGCTAAAGGCATGACTCCTTATCAGTTGTTCAAGAGAAGAAAACCAACTCTAAACTTTCTTCATGTCTTTGGATGTAAATGCTTTATACTGAGGAATCAATCTGACCATAAAGGGAAGTTTGATGCAAAGGCTGATGAAGGGATATTTGTTGGTTACTCAGCTGGAAAATCTTATAGGGTCTACAATCTAAGAACCAACATTGTTATGGAATCTGTGCATGTTGTGTTTGATGATAAAAAGATTGATGGACTAACAGATGAGGGACATAATGAGAGACTCAAATTTGACAACATTGAGATATATTGTGATGATAGTGAAGAGGAGACTGATGGAGATGACACTTCAAAAGGGATTCAAAACTTGCCCTTGGATAATGCACAAAATACTGCATCCGTTGATAGAGGCAATGCAGTATCCGTTGAAAGACATAGTGCATCATCCGTTGAAGTACAAAATGAAGCATCCGTTGATCATGGTTCATCAACGGATAATCGATTTACATCATCAGTTGATAGAACTCCAAGTTCCCTGCAAAGGACCAACAACTCAGGGGGAGTTTCAACTAGTCAACACTCTGTCTCACATCATGACAATACTGAGGCCACCTCATCTAGAGCACATCTTCCACCACAAAGGAAATGGACCAAGAATCATCCCTTTGAACTGATCATTGGTGATGCATCATCTAAAGTGCAAACAAGAAAAGCCACTCAAGATGAATGTCTGTATAGTGGTTTTCTGTCTCAGGAGGAACCTAAGAAAGTGGAAGAAGCTCTATTGGATCCAGATTGGATATTAGCTATGCAGGAAGAGCTGAACCAATTTGAGAGAAACCAAGTATGGAAGCTGGTACCCAAACCAAAGAACAAGAGTCCTATTGACACAAAGTGGGTATTCAGAAACAAGATGGATGAAAATGGCATTATCATAAGGAATAAAGCCAGACTGGTTGCTAAAGGCTATTCTCAGCAAGAGGGAATAGATTTTGATGAAACATATGCTCCTGTTGCAAGACTTGAAGCCATCAGAATATTTTTAGCCCATGCAGCCCATGCCAATTTCAAAGTCTATCAAATGGATGTCAAGAGTGCATTTCTAAATGGGAAATTAGAGGAGGAAGTCTATGTAAGTCAACCTCCAGGATTTGAAGATCCAAATTTTCCAGACTATGTGTATTATCTGTTGAAAGCACTCTATGGACTGAAGCAAGCACCTAGAGCCTGGTATGAGACCTTATCAAAATTTCTTTTGGAGAATCACTTCACTAGAGGTACTGTTGATAAAACTCTCTTCTTTAGGGATGTTAATGGCTCTAGTATACTTGTTCAAATTTATGTAGATGACATAATATTTGGTTCTAAAGATGACAAACTTTGCAAAAAGTTTGCTAAGCTAATGCAAAGTAATTATGAAATGAGCCTAATGGGAGAACTAACCTATTTTCTTGGTTTACAAGTTAAACAAGTTAGTGATGGAATTTTCATTAGTCAAACTAAATATATTTATGATCTTTTAAAGAAGTTTGACTTAATGGAATGTTCATCTGTAAAAACTCCCATGGCCACTGCCACCAAACTTGAATTAAATAAGACTGAAAGGTCTGTGGATATTACAAGTTATAGAGGCATGGTTGGTTCACTTTTATATTTAACTGCTAGCAGACCAGATATAATGTTTGCTACATGTCTATGTGCTAGATTCCAAGCTGATCCTAGGGAGTCTCACTTAATTGCTATCAAAAGGATTTTCAGATATCTCAAGGGTACACCAAATTTAGGTATTTGGTATCCTAGAGAATCTGGCTTTGATCTAATTGGTTATTCAGATGCAGACTATGCAGGTTGCAGAATAGATAGGAAAAGTACAACAGGCTCCTGCCAATTCCTGGGAAACAAGCTTGTATCATGGTTTAGCAAAAAGCAAAATTCAGTCTCTACTTCTACAGCTGAGGCTGAATACATTGCTGCTGGAAGTTGCTGTTCTCAAGTGTTATGGATGAGGAACCAACTCCTTGACTATGGACTTCATGTTGATAGAATTCCTATCTTTTGTGACAACACAAGTGCCATAGCCATAACAGAGAATCCTGTGCAGCACTCAAGGACCAAGCACATTGATATCAAGTACCACTTCATTAGGGAGCATGTCATGAATGGTACAGTGGAACTACATTTTGTTCCAAGTGAACAACAAATTGCTGACATATTTACCAAGCCACTTGATGAATCAACATTCACAAGATTGGTAAGTGAGCTAGGTATGCTTAATTATTCTTAAAATTCATGTCTTTATTGCAATTTGAATTGAAGCCTGAAATATATTAGTTGCTAAGAACAAATTTGACTTTTAACATAGTTTATTCCATCAACGGATGTTCCCTATCCGTTGAAAGTCAAAATTGCTCTATCAACGGATAATCATTATCCGTTGAAAGACAAATACATTTCTGGAATTTTTCATCCGTCAACGGAGAAAACTGAAGTACCTTTCAACGGATGACAATTTGCCTTATCCGTTGAAATGTCACATCAGTCGATTCAGGTGTTTTAACAGCCGTTGATTCTATTCTCTTAACCGTTGATACTCATACATACATCTGTATGTATTGGTCTTAAAGGTAGTTTTTAGAATACTTACAGTTTATTCTTAAACGACTGAAATTCACCAACGCATATTTATTGATAAATCTTTCTTTTATTTTTTTTAATTTGAGAGAGCATATAAGTCCTTCTGATTGTTCATTTTTACTTTACGCTTTCTTAAAATTTCAAGCATTTACCATTTTCTCTCTGCAAAAACTTCAAGTTATTCTCTGCAATTTCTACTCACAAAAATGGCACCAGTCGTGAAGATTATGTCTCAATCTGGGTTCATCTATGAAAAGAACAATTTCATAGCTTTGGTAGAGAAGAATGAAGCCCACTCAGACTATCACAAAATGATGGACTTCATCAAAAACTGCAAACTTAGCTATGTAATGCTGGAAGCCCCAACAATTTTCTGTGAAGTAGTTGAGGAGATTTGGACAACTGCTGAGTTCAACTCCATGGATATGACTATCTCCTTCACTCTCAAAGGTAAAACTCACTGTATTAACTGTGATGATTTACAAGCATGTTTTAAATTGCCTGAGAACAATGCCATGACACCACACACTGATAGTGATGTATCCAGCATGTTAGATTCCATAGGTTATTCTCTTAACTCTGCTAATTTAGGGAGTATTAGAAGAAAAGGCCTTAGGAAAGAATGGAGTTTCCTTGGGGATGCCTTTATAAAGGTTTTCTCTGGGAAAATTAGTAATTTTGATGCCATAACTTCATCTCTGGTTAATATGTTCTATATGCTTGTTTCTGATAGGTATTTTAACTTTAGCAACTATATGATGCTAGAATTAGGTACTAGATTAGGTAACAAAGCTAATAGACCTAATAACATCTATTATGCTAGATTCTTTATGTTATTGGCTAACCATGTTGCTGAAGGTTTAGTCATAATCAATGAGAATAATAAACTCAAGTGCTGGGCACAAGAGAAAAGAGTTCTTGCAGACTTGATGAGAATGGATCTTAACAGTAGTGTGTCATTGGTATATTTACCAATCATGAATGCACCTCAGGTAGGTGAGGTAATTGCTTCTACAACTCCTACTTCTTCCAACCCCTCTATTTCTTTATCTTCTAGTGTGGCCATGAAATCTGTGATGACCCAACAGATTTCTACCAAGGTCACCAAAACTAAACTTTCAAAATCAAAGACAAAGAAAACCACCTCTGTTGTTTCTCAAAAGACAACAGTTGTAACACCAACTATTAACCCTGAGGTGAGTGAACAGGGAGTGAGTGGTGAGGGGAGGGGTGAACATCAAAGAAACCCCCAGGATAAGGAAGGAAAGTTGAGTGCTTCCCAAGCTAGCCAAGCCACAGTTTCTCAAAAAGCTGTGGTGGTTGAAAAGGTATCTAGCACATCCCTAGTAGCATCCTCCCAAAAGGATGTTACTATTGAAAATAGTTCCAAACCAGGAACACAAAACAAACGAGGGAGGGACACTAAAGCCAAACACTCACCAACAAAAGCCTTTATTAGAAGAAAGAAGGCTAGAACCCAGTCTTCTACACAGGGTGCACACACTGCACAGATACATCCATCTGTATCTATGCCTTCTCAAACTCAGTTTGATGTGACTCCAATAAATGTGGAGTCACAGCCCCATTCTCTCACAATAATCACACATCAATCACCAAACACTTCATCACCATCTCTGGATGTGGATATGTTATTCCCATCAATTCCTGATTCTCCCTCTTTACAACTCAGGGAGAAGCCCCACTCAAATATAGGTGATCATCATCTCTTGGATGATTTGTTGGATCACCCGCAAATTCTTTCAGATATAATTGAAGGATCTGTGTCACCACATCTCAAATCAATCTACACAGATTCAACAGTTATATCACTTTCAATTTCAACTTCTTTTCCTTCTTCAACGGATATCACTCATCCGTTGATAAGTGGTTGTTCTTCAACGGATAAGCTTAACAGCAGTTATCCGTTGATAACATCAGTTTCATCTTCAACGGATATTCCACATCCGTTGACAGTCTCTACACAAATAACTGAATTAATCCCAAGTGTAGAAGACATGAATACTGTGCAATCACTCTTAGGATTGAGGGAAGGGAGTGACAATTTGAGTGAGAGGCTGGGTTGCTCCCAGGCAAAAGGAGAGATTGAGAGCTCAAAAATGCATGCTATTTCTTCCAGCATGGCAAAAGTAAGTGAGTGGAGTACCACCTTAGTAGGTGAAGGTGAGGGAGTGAGATGTGTGAGCCAGGGGGAGCCCCTGATGTAAGAACATAGAGAAAAAGAGAGAAAAGCAGGTACAGTAGATACAAGGGTGGAACCAGCCATTGCTAATGAGTCAATGATTGTGGATGATGCTGAAAAGGAAAGACAATTTCAGCAACATTACAAAGCTGTAATTGATAACATTTCCTTGGATGCTGACACTTTTACTCATCCTGTGACAGCCTATCAACTGTTGGCTGCTCAGGGCAATGAGAAAGCAGAAAGGTCACTAAATCTAGTGCACACAACAGAATCTCTTCAAAGGGATAAAGCTGCCATTAACAAAATGCCTTCTACAGCTGGTGAGCCATCTGAGGAATTTGGAGCAAATTCTGATGATGATGACTCTATTTCTTTTGATGGAAGCATGAACTTAGGGGGAGATGAAGGCCCTAGTTCAATTCCAAATCTACCTGAATGGGCCTTGACTAAGGAGTACAGATCAGTGGAATTCAATGTCTCTTTAGTCAAACAAATCAACACTATTCAACAGGCCATTCAGAATACTTCACATGCAAGTATCAAGGCTATCCTTCAAGCTCACCTGGACTCACTGCATCTCATGAAGCTGCAGCAAGTGAAGCAGAATCTGAGTATGGATGATCTCAGGAAGGATATTGCTGACTTGAAAACCTATACTTCAGAAAAATTGGATTCAGTCATGCCCTATGGTACATTGCAGGACTTGGTTTTGAGATTGAAGAAAGAATCTGTTACTGAAAAAAGGTTGGCCAAGTTAGAAGACAGAGTTCAAGTTATTGAAAATTCTGTGGCCACCATTCTTCACAATCAACAATCTCAAACCAGTCTCCTAATGCAGCTGGCAAAAGCACAAGGCTTGACCCCTCTCCTTGATGATAACAAAAAGGGGGAGAGTATAAGGGAAGGGGAAGGAGAGCCATCTACAAAAGTCAACATATCTAAAGTGCTGGTTCCTGCCATCACTACTTCTCCAATTATTCAAATCAAGGGCAAGCCTGATGGAATTGATTTGATTCAGCTTGCAGCAGCTGAAATCCAAGTGAAAGAGCAAAGGAGGAGAATTGATGAAAGGTTGCAACTGTTGTTTGGTTCTACACAAGACAAATCAACATCTGTGAAACACAGCACAAAAATTGAACCAATCAACATGGAGCTCATGCCAGTAGGGAGCCATAAGGATGGAGAAGCTTCTTCCAAAGAGCTACAAGCTATAATCCTCAAGCCCAATGAAAGATCCAATAAGGACTCAACAAAGAATCCTTTAAAAGAAGTGGACTTTCCTCCTCCAAAAGATGATGAGAACAAGATTTTAGGCAGGAGTATTGCCTATCTCAAAAAGTCCATGGATGAGGCTGTAAGGAGAAATAGAGCTATTATCATTAGAGAGGGAAAGAGCATATGTGTGATGCAAGGACATCCCAAATTCTCAATAGCCAAGAAGGAAGAAGCCAAGCAATTAAAGGCTGACAAAAGAGCACAAGCAAAGCTTGAACAACAGCTAAAGTCAAGTCTAGTTGAAAAAGAAAAAGGGATTGAAGTCAGGGGTGAAGACAAGACTACAAACCTAGATGAGGTTTTAGGGAGTATATTTGGTGAGAGTGTGGAAGAAAGAGAGGAATGGCAGAAGGGAAACAGAAGAAAGGCCAAGGCACATAGAAGGAGTGGAGATAACACTGAAGTAACCAAATCTATATCTAAACCACTATCTTCCATACCTGAACCCCTTGTTGCTGATCCCACAATAAACATCCATGGTGAACCAATCATTCCAAAAGAGGAACCTATTGATTGGGACACTATCAAATTGCCTACCTTTCTAACCACTCTTCCACCACCAAAGAAACAGAAAAGAAAACCAAAATCTACACCTCCCATAACCTCTAAGAAATTCACTCAAAAACAAAAACCTAAGCCTAAGTCACCCATTTCTAAAGATGATTATGTTCACATCTGTGACATAAAAGAAATTTCAGACATTGAACTCTATCTGGATAAGCTGGAGGATGTAAGGGGAATAGCTGCCTACAGACAGCTACCAGAGAGATTAGTGTTCAGATATAAAGGAGCTGGGGAAAGAACATGGCCTCTCCACAGGATTCCGGATGAAGGCTACTCTACCTTGATTAGAGTCTTTTCAGCCATACAAAAGGATTCTGGCTTTACCAGAACTGCCAAGACTGAAATTCTCAACAAGATAGCCAATATAAGGAAAACTTGGAGGGAGCCCAATGCTTTACCCAGGACTTTACTCATTCAAGAAAGGGGAATTACAATTCACAAATCACCTCATTGGTTGATGGAATTTAGAGATGATAAAGGAGTCAGAAGATTTTTCAGACTTGAAGACCAACTCAAGATTGCCAGCAATGAAACTCTCAAAGAAATGCAATCTAAGTTGGATGTCAGTGTTGAAGATGAAGCTGAATTCTTCAGACAACTCCAACTCCAAATTGAGGAAAATGACAAAAGGCTAGGAAAGAAAACCAGGGAACAAAGAAGAAAAAGATGATCTGCTCAGACTAAAGGAGTGTCCTTGGAAACACTGTAAATCTTCAATTACCTCCTAGTACATACACTTTTACAGCATTTTTAAATTTCTACTTAGTTTCAATTCATATATCTGTTAAGTGTTTTGTTATCATCAAGTTAACCCTGAATTTATGCCTACAATTCTTATAGACATAAATAGGGGGAGATTGTTAGGAATGTATGTGCATTAGTTTGATGATATGTTTAACAAAATACTTAAGTAGAAATTTAGTGTCTGTAGCCTCAACGGATAAGACCACTTTGGCTATCCGTTGATGGTGTAGCTTTACTTAGAAATAAGTTTAGTGTTGTAGCATATTTCAGTCTCTGTATTTAAAATGTAATTCTTGGAAGTTGAGAGAAACTATGAGTCATGTTGACTACTAGATGATATGCAGATAGGAAGGCCAATTGTAAATACTTCATGCCTTGTAATTTTGTATAAGTGAAGTGGTATCAACGGATGACTTAAAGACCTTCAACGGATAAGAAGCTAAGCTTCAACGGATGTCTCTAAAGCTTCAACGGATAAAGTCATCAACGGATAACATCCTTCAACGGATGAGTGCATCAACGGATGAAAGTTTCAACGGATGTTCTGATGATTAGCCGTTGATAAGAGGTAGTTGTACCTACAGACAGAGGCACATGGGTTGATAGAGACAACTGAGATGTGGTAGCCGAATTTCAGGAACAACAGAAAAAGCAGCCGTTCTTCTCTGGTACAAAGATGCAATAGTCAACAAAGTACTGGAGTGAACAGGAAAAGAAGCAAGTGAAGATCTTATTTTATTACTGTATTTTATATTGTTCTTCACTTGTACACTTGGTAATATATAAACCAAGTAGAAGCTAGTAATCAGATGTGAGATTTTCCAGAGCTGTTTAGAAAAACATTGAGAGAAAATTCATCTAGTTTGTACTAGGATGCAGCTGTGATCAACATTGTTTAATCACAGATTTTCTAATATACCATCTCTGGTGGAACAACAAATCCACCAGAAAAGTTTTTAAGGTCTGTTGTGTTCTTTACATTTGTGCTTGAATATATATCTGTCTGCATTAGCTTAAAGCAATTCACACACTTATTCTTCTTGAACACACAACTTTCATAAACTGCTCAAAACTTGAAAAAGTTTTGAGATTTACATTCAACCCCCCTTCTGTAAATCTCATTGTTAGTCCACTAGGAATAACAGATATACCAGGCGATATCTGAAGAGATGCTACTCTCCTTAGCAGACAAAAAGAAGGCGAAGGACGCCTGGGATGGCCTGAATATTTTGTGTCAGGGCGCAGATAGGGTGAAGGCTGTGAAGGTTCAAACTCTGAAAACTGAGTTTGAATCATTGGTAATGAAGGACACAGAGAGTGTTGATGATTTCAGCATGAGACTTGGAGGACTGGTGACAAATATTCGTGCCCTGGGTGAAGAAGTGACAGAATCTTACGTGGTGAAAAAACTTTTGCGTGCCGTACCTTCCAAATTCTTGCAGATAGTGTCTACGATGGAACAATTTGGAGGTATTGACACCATGTCAGTCGAGGAAGCTGTTGGGTCACTAAAGGCCCATGAAGAAAGGTCGAAAGGTCAGAAAGAACCGACTGGAAATTAATTACTCATGACCGAGGAGGAATGGACAAAAAGGGAGAACAATGAGGGAAAATTGATGCTTACCCAGGAGGAATGGTTGAAGCGCTCAAACAGACCACGTGGAAACAGAGACAAAAGCAAGATGAGATGTTTTAACTGTGGCATCTTTGGTCATTTTGCTGCAGATTGCAGAAGGCCAAAACGAAATTAGGAGACAAAACCTGAAGAACACATGGCGCAAATGGAAGATGATGAGTCTGCTCTGTTGCTTGCAAAGTGTGACAAAGAAAGTGACATAATTTTACTAAATGAAAAAGGAGTAGTGCCAACATTGGTGACTGATGTGAATGGTAAACACATAGAGTCGAACATGTGGTACCTTGACAACGGGGCGAGTAACCACATGATGGATGAAAAATCAAAATTTGCGGAGCTGAATGAGGGAATAGCCAGACAAGTGAGATTTGGTGATGGGTTGACTGTAAAAATTGAAGGAAAAGGTAAGATTGTCTTCAATTACAAAAATGGCGAGGAGCGTACATTGATGGAGGTCTATTATATTCCCACGTTGCGGAGCAATATCATTAGTCTTGATCAATTGTCGGAGGAAGGCAACAAAGTTGTGCTAAACGGAAATTTCTTGTGGGTGTATGAGAGTCAAGGCAGCCTCCTGATGAAGGTAAAAAGATCTTAAAACAGACTGTATAAATTGATTATTGAAACCTCTAAGCCTGTTTGTATGTTGTCAAAATCTGAGAAATTATCGCGTCTTTGGCACACTCGCCTCGGACACGTTAATTTCAAGTCTCTAAATCTCATGTGTAAGCATACAATGGTACGAGGTTTGCCAAATGTTGAACAAAGTAAGGGGGTGTGCTCAGGGTGCTTGGTGTCATTTTCCCGAAAACCTTTCCTTCAAAAATCAACTTTCAGTGCCAGTCGAGTTCTACAACTAGTCCACGGAGATTTGTGTGGTCCGATCGAGCCAGTTACAATAGGTGGACATAAATATTTTTTTCTTATTGGTGGATGATTTTAGCAGGGCTATGTGGGCGTATATGTTGAAGTCCAAGGATGAGGCTTTTGCAGTATTCAAAACATTTCGTGCTCAAGTTGAAAAGGGAGAAAGAAAGATCGAGACATTTAGAACTGATCGAGGGGGTGAATTCACATCAAAGGAGTTCATGAGTTACTGTGAAGATAACGGAATTGATCATCAATTCACTGCACCCTACACGCCACAACAAAACGGGGTTGTGGAGCGTAGGAATCGTACGGTAATGGAGATGGCTCGTAGTTATCTTAAAGAGATGAAGTTGCCTCAAAATTTATGGGGAGAAGCTGTTCGTCACATGGTGTATGTACTAAATAGACTTGCTACATGGGCGTTGTCGACAAAGACACCTTATGAAGCATGGACGGGGGTGAAGCCAGACATCAGTCAAATCCGTGTTTTTGGTTCTCTATCACATATGAAGATTTCGAGTGTTCATGTTAAAAAACTCGATGATAGAAGTGTCCAAGTGGTGAACCTTGGGAAAGAGCTCGGCACTAAGGCCTACAGGTTGTATGATCCAATACGCAAACAGTTGTATGTTAGTAGGGATGTTGTGTTCGAGGAAAACAAGAATTGGCCATGGGAACAACTGAATGAAATTGATGGAGCTGAGCAGCCTGCATTTTCTATTGTAGGTGGGTATGAACAAGACCAAGATGATCAGTTTGTTGCAGAGATATCTCGAGTTGAGGATACAGGGGGAGATCGCGAAATATCACCAGAAAATACGCCAAGTCGCTCAACACCGAGGATTGGAGTGATATCGGATATCTACGATGACAGTGTGCAACCAAAACGCTTCAGGTCCTTGCAAGAAGTGTATAACGAAACTGAAGAAATACAAGCAGAAGAAGAATTGATGTTTGTTGGCATGGTCGAACCAAAAAATTTCCAGCAGGCTGTCAAAGAACGTGAGTGGAGAGAAGCTATGCAAAAGGAGATAAATTCGATTGAAGATAATGTTACTTGGAAGTTGACTGATTTGCCAGAGGGACAAAAGGTGATTGGTTTAAAATGGATTTACAAGCTCAAGAGAGATGCAAATGGGAATATTGTGAAGTACAAAGCACGATTAGTGGCAAAGGGTTATGCACAAGAGTATGGAGTGGATTATGACGAGATTTTTGCACCGGTGACAAGAATTGAAACCGTTCGTTTGCTGCTAGCATTGGCTGCCAAAAATGGATGGCAAGTACATCATTTGGATGTAAAAATGGCCTTTTTGAATGGAGAAATAAGTGAAGATGTCTATGTGGCGCAACCTGATGGATATGTAAAGGAAAGGAAGGAACAGATGGTCTATAAACTTCAAAAGGCTTTTTACGGCTTGCGACAAGCCCCACGAGCTTGGTATGCTAAACTTAACGCATGCTTGGAGAGCCTTGGTTTCAAACGTTGCCCATACGAGCATGCTGTATATACCAAGCGAAATGGGGATGATGTGCTGATTATTAGTGTCTATGTGGACGATCTTTCATTCACTGGTACAAACACAGCCAGCATCGAGGAATTCAAGAAAAATATGAATGGCTTCTTTGATATGAGTGATCTAGGAAGGCTGACCTATTATTTGGGCATAGAGGTTGAACAAGAAGACGGTTATATCGAGTTAAAGCAGTCCGGGTATGCTAAGAAACTTCTTGAAAGGGCAGGCTTGGCGGAATGCAATCCCACAAAATACCCAATGGATCCAAAAGAACAGCTTACAAAAGATGAAGGAGGCAAAAAGGTTGATGCAACTCAGTACAAAAGTCTTATGGGAGGCCTACGATACCTGGTACATACAAGACCGGATATTGCTTATTGGGTGGGCATCGTCAGTCGTTTCATGGAAAATCCCACGGTTGTACACATGAATGCAGTTAAGAGGATATGCTGTTATATAAAAGGAACGATTGGGTATGGTCTGGTGTCCACAAAGAAGAGTGGAAACAATATTTTGGTGGGTTTCTCGGACAGTGATCTCGCTGGTGATTTGGGAGACAGAAAGAGCACATGTGGAATGTTTTTTTTTATTTAAATGAGAGTCTCATTACATGGGTGTCACAAAAGCAGAGGTGCGTGGCGTTGTCTTCGTGTGAAGCAGAATTCATGGCCGCAACTGCAGCAACTTGTCAAAGTATTTGGCTGAAGAATGTTCTGAGTCAAATTACTGATGATTTCGTTGGTCCAGTCGTGTTGTACATAGACAACAGGTCTGCTATTGATCTTGCAAAGAACCCGATTTTTTATGGTCGCAGTAAACACATAGACATAAGGTACCATTTCATCCGTGAATGCATCGAGCGTGTAGAAATTATTGTTCATCATGTTTCAAGTGATCAACAACGTGTAGATATAATGACTAAAGCTCTGGCAACACAGAAGTTAGAGTCAATAAGGAAGCTGCTGAGAGTTAAGTTGGTTGCAGACTAAAATTTAAGATTAAGGGGGAGTTTGTTGGGTTTTTAATCTTGAATTTAGTTGGGCTTTTATTTTCGTTTGGGTCTTGTTTCATTGTCTGCATTGTCTAAGTAGTAAAGACCGTATTTGATTGAGTCGATAAATCAAGAAATTGTGTAGGATCTGGTGAGAAATTATAGAACATATTTGAGTGCATGTAGGAGAGTAATGGTTGGTGATTTCCTGTTTTCTAGTATCCATTTTAGGTGGCATTTTCTATATATTAGTTGTTGTAATCTTTTCAGAATATCAATAAGAGAGTTTAGCAGCATTTGTACTTGAAAATTTATTTACTGCTTTGCATTCAAGTTTATTAGTACTGAACGTATTAACAACAAATCAGAGGAAAAGGAAGACCTACGGCGGATTGAGCGTTAACGATTATTAGTTTTGAATTCAAAGCGTTACACTAGAAATCCATCCATACAATAATCACAAACATGTAAAGCAGAAAGACACGCTCGGAGGCAAAAACCAACAACTGGACTCTTGCTGAACAAGCAAGTGAAATTACTAATTTATTAAGAGTAAGTCGAGTCGTTTGTTGGATGTCATAGCCTAGGCATAAACATAATCGAGGGTTTGAATTTAAAATACATTATTTACATCCAGTATCTTATTATATCATGAGAAAAATTCCTCCAAACACGTACTAGGAAAGTTAGATGAGTAAACAGTGTATTTTTAATAATGAATTTTTAATTATTTAATCAAATTTTATAATTATAAAAATATCTAGACATTTATATTATATAGTTAAATAGAAGATAACTATCTCTTAATTACAAGTTCGAATCTCATAGGAGAAGAATTTATAATTATGTTAAGTGAGACTGTAAATACGGTTTACTTGATTCACATGATTTATAATTTATTACATGAGCCCATGAGATTTACACAGTGCACACCCGATAACTCGAAAAATAGTTACGGCAGATTTCCTACAATTAAAAAAATGGTCATTACTGAAATTTGGTGAGTAAGTACTTGTAAGTATTAAGCCGCTATACCAATCTATATTATATTATACTATAATAATCGGAATGGGCATAATTTCTAATTTGATTAACCCTCATTTTGGTCATCCTTTTGCATCACGATTGTTAGATCTTTTTCATCAAATAATCATCAAATAATCAGAGCCGTTAGATCCAAATACTAAAAAATATACTACATAAGATCTTCGAATCCCATCAACAATAAACATTTATATTATTATTTATAAAATACATATAAATTTTCGAGTTCGAATCCCGTTAACTATAAACATTTATATTATTATTTATAAAAATACATATAAGTTTTCAGGTTCGAATCTCACCAACATAAAATATTTACATTATTATTTATGAATAAGATCTCATTAATCATATATCATTAATACTATTTGAACTTAATTTGAAATTATAAACAATAAAATTATAATTATATAATGATTATTTAGTATATAATTATTTATATAAAATATTAATAAAATTATATAGAATAAAAATAAAAAAATATATATATATAAATATTAATCAAGATATATCGTAGCATTTAGAATCTTGTTTCGCCGGGGTCAAATTCCATAGTAATTAAATATACGAAACAAAAGAAAATGGACGGATATTATTAGGGGTTTGGTTAAAAGATATGATGGTGGTGACAGCAGTAAAAGTCAGCGTTATAAGGGTTAGGTTTGAGTTGGACTTGGTCTAACCCTCCGTTAGTTTATAACCTTGGAAAAGTTAAAAACCCTTCCCTGATATCAGCGGCGGAGCCAGCCAAAAACATTAGAAATCATCAGATTTCATATATTTTACTTGGAATTCTATCTTGTTGCTAAGTCATGTTTTGGCATACAAGATTGCTAAATTATAAACACATCATGAAATCATTGTTAATGAACATCCGCACAGTGCTAAACAGAGTAGCAAATAAATGTATGTAGAATTGATTTTCCATCACCAGCGTAAAACCAATACCCTGTTTTGCTTATGCTGCAAGAGTCGGGAGGTGGTGTTGCTTAATTAGTTTACAATCCTTAGTTTAATATCTATAAATATATTAAAAAATTATAAAGTCTAGTGAGGTCCGGTACCCCCACCAGACTCAAGCTGCCTCCGCCCCTCATATCATATATGTTGTAATTATTAATAAAATAATATTTTTTTAAAGTAATATATTTTTTCGGAGTCAAACATAAGAGAAAGCACCTGTTGAGACCGGAAAATATATTATTTTAATAAAAATATTATTATTCTATTGATCATTAATTCCCGACCAATAAGGTATTAAAATTGTTATTTTTTGTAAAAAAAGTAGTAAACTCATTAAACTAATATTTTTTTTCTTGATTTCGATCCTATTAATTCAAAGGGGTTTAAGTGCAGTGCTTAAGAGAATTACATTACATATTTCACTTCAATTTTTTTTTTTTAAAAAAGAATCGAAAAAATATTTGTTTTACATGATTATGTGGATTTCAACGCTTTCAGTATGTAGATTATTTTCTTTACTATTCCACCTAACTCGAGATATTAGGCAACGTTATAGCGTATGCAAATTCTGTAGCATGACATACCAATATCTTATTAGCACTCGTGACAGATTTTAAGCAACAACCCTTTAATAATAATCATTTTTCAACAGCTTCTTACACAGAAATTGAAGTCTTGCTAGTAGTAGTCATTGACATTGAGAAATATCAAGTTCCACGCAATTGAAAGCTTATTTCCAGTAGAATTTCAATCACAATTCACCAGCTTATACTTGCACATATTTTGGAAGTAATTTTATGGATTGACCTACTACGCAGGCGTAACTGCATTCGCTCGTATATAGGATGTCTGTGATGATATTCAAATTGATATAATTTTCATTTTCAAGTATAAGTATGTGCGATGAACATTCATATATATACCGACTTTAGTTGTATACTGTAGGGGTAAGTACTTCTATTTTCCGAGCTCAGTTCCTGTAAAGAAAATGGGAGTGAAGATATCATATCAAGCTCTCTATAATATAATCAAGTTATGAGTATGGCCTAGTTGCATATATCAAAAGATCACAGCTTTTGTACACGTATATAAAGTTCTACATTCATCTGAAACATGTTAAACATCTAGAACATCAATATTATTAACACCTCTGCTTGGAATTCTAAAGTTCATTACTCAGTTAATACCTCCCGCAGGTCTCAGCTTGTGAGTTTAAAAGAAGTTGAAAGATTGAAACAGCAAAGCAGCATCTTGTATTAACTTAACAAATAGATTGAGCAGCTTGTTGAGCTAATTGCAGGTACACAACCCCAATGATACTTTTTCTCATATTATATCTGATATGCTTTGTTCATTCATGGAATGTAGAGTTCGATGGCATGTCTGTTGCAGATTCCATTCCACTACTCGAGTGACCTGAGGCAAAAGTCCTCTCATGCCACATGTGACACTAATTCTAGAAATTGCATCTTTGATGGCTAGGCAGGTGATGGAAAATAACAATAAGCCCTTCTACAAGACAAAGTAGTTAAAAAATCTACAATACGACACTCACTGGGACTACTGCCACACCTTGGAATTTTAAAACTAGGACTTCTGCTTGCATTTCCTCCCTCGGCACAGTCATATGGTAGTGCCAATGCCCAAGCCTCGTATATATTTTTGCAATCAAGACCAATTGCAGCTGCTCAAATAACTACTGCAGATAAATTACACAGTTTCAAAAAGCATAAAGAGACCAACAACATAATGTCAAGCAAGGGACTAAGAATTAATTATATAGATATCTAGATGCTTTTGTTTTCAGTAAATCTGCAATGACTAACATGGTAATTTATTTAGCAACAAAAAAACTTCATTTAATATTTACATGGTCTAAGACCTGTATTTAGTCTGTAACTATTTGTTCTTGAATCATTGTACCTTGATCATCATATATGGGAAAACAAGAACAAGAAAGAACGAACTCCAGTAGTATGATTAGACCCACACACGCGAGCCATTGACGAAGATCCTAGAAGCAATGGGCTCCTGGATGAAGTGATTTGTGTTAAAATTTCTTACTGATTTTGCGATCACTCTACAAAATGATTGATTTTGCGATCACTTACAAGTTACACCAAACAATTGGAGCTGCATTTGATCAGTTTCAGGTTTCAACACCGTCCAAATAGAAACATGAGTACAAAGGAATCTGATTTCTAATAGCAACCTGATGTTGATAGTAAGATCTTTATGGACTCCAATGCAGGGAAAGGCAATGCAAGATTCAAAAATGTCGACTACTCTTTCAAGACTATCGCTTTTGGCCTCTCTTAGAATTGAAAAAACTCCCGTCGGGTTCCTTAATGGGAGTGTAAATGAGAAAGGCATTTAAGGGACTGTTCATTCTCCCCACACAGACTGAAACTTATTTCTCGATGTACCCGAACATATAACCTCCCTGATTGTAATCCCAGTACCAGCTCTTATTCTAAGCTAACACTGCTATATTATTGATTCCACCAAATCCTCCTTTCCAAATCAGCAACTTATATAACATCCCATTAACTCTAACAAGTCATCCATTTGATATCCAATTAACTCAAACAAGTCATCCATTTAATATCCAATTAACTCTAACAATTCATCCATTAAGTTAACACTAAAATACTAATTGTGGCTAACAAAACTCACTGCCCAGACTCCAATCTTGTCCTCAAAGTTAAAAGATGAAATTGTTCCAAAACACCTCCATGTCATGTTCATTGCACTCGTTAACTTCAGGCTCAACTCCATGTCCCCAAAGGACTTGTAATTCAAAAGGGAGTTACAAGTCCTTTGGGTACATAGAGATGAGCTTTACAAATCGACGGGATACTACCCCAAGGCATAATCTTTCTTTGAAGTATGAATGTGAATCTAGAATTTTCAATTTAAGACATCAATTGCAAGCCTATATACATCAATTTCTCATTTTACTTTCAACAATCTTCACGATATTGACGATCAAGAATGAACTAAAAAAAATAACAATTATAATAAATAAGAAGTAAAACATGGAAAAATAAAATTAAAATACTCATATCTGGCATATTAGTATATTACACATAGACAAGGGGTTATGTTATCCATGCTTGAACAAACAAAAACAAACTTAAATAAACAATCCGTTGAAGTGATTGTATTATTCTACCATATCGCATATGACTTAATAATCATTAGTCGTCTAACGCATGATAATTAACTAGTAAAATAGTGTGCGCTTAAGATTCCTCTAAATATATTGAAGTTATTTAGCTATGGGAGACTATTGTTGTTCAAATAAATGACAAATGGTTTTTTGTTAAGGTGGGTCAAATTCTTCAAGGCTTATGTTCGCTATGAAATTATCTGGATGACTGGATCTGGTACTTCTTCTCTTTCACTCAGCAGATTTTTGTTTTCTTTATGATCTTTCTCCATCAATGAATTATTTGCAGGAGGAAAAGAAACGAGCTTACAGTGCTAACATGTCTTTTGTCTGATATGTTCAAAATCCAATTAAATTTTAATAATAATTTACAGTGACTACTTATTAATATTTATCAATATCTTAGTTTTCTCACACACATTTCTTAACTACTATACTTTTTGAGGATAAGCGGGGGCAGTGACATAAAATATATTATAGATGTACAATACCGAGTTACTGTCTCTATCTCCCAAACTCTAGTTTTAAAATAGCAGTTAATTACTGGCTCTTTTCATTGCTTACAACTGATCATTAGTTATATAGAGCGATGAAGTTAACCGTGAACTTCTTCAGTATGGAGCTAAGCTCGTACTGTAAAAGAAATTTACAACAGGCTTTAATGGCTACCAAACTCTAGTTTTAAAATAGCAGTTAATTACTGGCTCTTTTCATTGCTTACAACTGATCATTAGTTATATAGAGCGATGAAGTTAACCGTGAACTTCTTCAGTATGGAGCTAAGCTCGTACTGTTATAGAAATTTACAACAAGCTTTAATGGCTAAAGAATGATAATGGTAACAAGGACATATCTGCGTACCTTTGTGCATCGAAGATCAGAGAACACCTTCTCTTGCTGATGCATCTTCTAGTTCAGATATAGTAGCCAAAATCCAACTTTCTAAATGAGACAAGTTTCTGACGTGCATCATACTTGGGCAATCATCATAATTTGCAGGCAAGAAACTGCAGTTTTAGTAATGCATGTTTTACCATTTTCGATTATGGACAGTGACCATAAAGGAGTAAATTGAATAGAGAGACAAGATTCATTGCATTATTTTGCACCTTCAAGCAGGTAATAAACTCTTGGCATGTTGAAACAAAAAAGTATCTACAACATTTTAAACTAAAGAAACAGGGACCTGTGATCCAAAGGGGTTTTTGAGCTCAATGTACATTGAAGTGACATTTGATCAAGACGTATCAGCTTAGACTCGATACAAGCTCAAACAAAGTCATCAAAAGCAAAAAACAATTTTAAAATAAAATTAGTAATCAATTAAATTCTAAATTTATCATCAAAAATACCAAATAGCTAGAGTGAAGTAATCTCGAAACAAAAATATGCATTTTTCTATCAGAAAGTTATGAGTTGTGACACATATACATCAGATTGCAAGTTAGATATAACACACACACACACACAAACAATGAACAGATACAAGTAAGGATGACAATAAACGGTGTATACAACAACAAACTTTTCTCAAGAAGTAGTATCACTTTCCGTTTGTAGTTTTATGACAGTAAATAAAAGGTAACAAAAATCTTCTATAGTAAAAAAGATCAATTTGATACCTGATATTAAGTTGGTAAAAGGTTACAGCCCTTTGATTTTAGTTTAGATTCCAGACCAAAAAATTTCAGTCCAGAAAGCATCAAGTCTGCTGTCTTCTTCTTTGTGTGATCAATAAGTATTTCATCATAAACTATCAAGTCGGCCTCGGTTAAAAGTTTACAATCTCTCAAATAGGTGAAGACTTTCTTTGCCTCATCTATCGTTCCACGTTTGCACATGCCACAGACAATAGCAGAATATACAACTTCATCCAGAAGGGTACCCTTCTGCATCATCTCACCTAACACTTCTATTATTTTTTCCGCATCATTTTTCTTACACACGTGGAGAATCGCTAGACTATACTTAAACTCCATTGGACCACTTGTAACATTGGCTAAGCAGTCACGAATAAGCATCATAGCTTCATCAATATCCCCTGTTTTGCAAAGCCCTTTAACGAGAGAATAATAGGCCTCAACAGAGGGAACTAAAGACATCTCCTTTATCATATTATAGCAGGAACATGCTTCTTGGATGTCACCTTTTTCAGTAAAACATTTAATCCCATTGTTGTAACTTGATAAGTCAGGTTCAAAGTGTGAGTTTTTCAACTCCTGAAATAGAATTAGTGCCCGATCAACCTCCCCAATATGATAAAGAGCCTCCATAATTATATTGTATATTGAAACACTAGTATATTCTTTTAGCTTTATGTAGTCAAACACTTCTACAGCAGTCATCACTCTATCCTCTTTCTCCACCATATATGAGAAGAATCTACAAAGATCATCAATGATATTGAAACCAAGTTTTTGAACCTCACCAACCAATTTGCAGAAATCATCCATATTCCTCGACTCCGCATATGAAACTAGCATAGGATTCACCGTCACAAAATCCGGTTGCAGATCCTCTTGAACTGTGACTTGAAAAAGTCTATAGGCCTTTTCAATGTGGTTGGCACAACACAAACCTTTTATAAGTGAATTATATATAGCCAAATCGGCCCTATATCCGGAGTCAATCAAATCCTTCAGCAAATCACATGCCAAACCAATCTTCCCTTCCACAACAAATGCCTCGATCAAGGATCCATAAATAACCCTGTCAATCAAATACTTCTTCTCTTTCATCTCTTTGAACAACTCATAACCTTTCAGAACCCGATTTCCTTTACATAAACCTAGAATCAAAGTTGAATAAGCCATAACATCAGGCTGAACCTTGTCATTCAGCATTTCTTCCCAAATTCTCAAACACCCATCCAAGTTACCTTCCGAAACCAACAGACGCACCAGTGCAGTGTATGCAAAAACATCCGGTTTACACAACTTCTCCCTCATCTGATTCAAAAGTTCAAAAACCTCATCCATACGTCCTTCCTTACATAACCCCTTGATCAAAATCATGTAAGTAATACTCTCCTCCACCAGTCCCTCATCTCTAAAATCAGCATAAACTGTCATCGCTAAATCAACATGATTCGTTTTAACCAAAGCATCCAGTACCCTGTTATACAAAAAAATACGCGGTCTAACTCCAAATTTCTTCATCTTTTCATACACATAGTACACTCTAAGACCCCTATTAGCATCCGCATGCATTCTAATCAAAATTTCAAACTGTTTCTCAGTAGGCTCTTTCCCTTGCATGTTCATTAGCTCAGGCACTTGATCCGCTGCCCGAAACTGATTATTCCGATTCAAACAATACGCTAAAGCATTATAACACGCAAAATCATGTTTATATCCTTTCTGCTTACCTGCATTACATAATCTTAATTCATTAATCCCTCGAACTAGGCCAAAAGGTTCAATTTTTTTATGATCACATTTCAAGACACAAACACAAAATACATTACACATAATAAGCTACATCATTATAACACGCAAAATCATGTCTATATCCTTATTGCTTACCTGAATTACATAATCTTGATACATTAACCCCTCGAACTAGGCCAAAAGGTTCAAAATTTTTACGATCACATTTCGAAACACAAATACAAAATACAGTACAGATAATAAGCTAAAGCATTAAAACACGCAAAATCATGTTTATATCCTTTTTGCTTACCTGCATTACATAATCTTGATCCACTACTCCCTTGAACTAGGCCAAAGGTTCAATCTTTTTACGACAACATTTCGAAACACAAACACACAATACATTACACACATATAATTATAAAAGTTTAGATTTTTAGTACCTGCCCAATGAAAGAACTTAGAAGAAAGTCTTGGATCATCTTGAACCTTAAGCACTTCAGCAACAAGTTTAGGACTGACCCGTCTGAGCTTATTAAGATCCGAAACAACTTGTGGGCCCCACCGGCCATGTTTTCTAAAAGAATCAACAATGTAACGAGCAATTGGAGATAAAGATTGAGCTACAGAGAAGAAATGGGCAGATGGGTCAGTAATGGGTTGGACTAATTGAGGTGAATCCGGGTCCCAATTGTCCAAATTGAAGGTGGTGGGTCCGGTGGAAATGGGGGGTTTATTGGGGTTTATGGTAGTACGATTGGTGAAAAGGCCGCCGTGGACGGTGGGGCGGTTTTGGGTGGGCTTACGGTGGCCGTAGTAGAAGTATAGCTTGTTTGTGGGGGGAGCTTTGGGTCCCATTTTTGGCTTCTACAGTTCTACTTCAAAAATGGGAAAGTGGGCGTATGAGTAGGGTTTGTTATTATTATTTTTTTTGCTTGTATTTGAATTTGATAAGATACAAATATTTAAAAAATTATTTAAATTGAGTTTGAGTTTAAATTTAATTTATTAATTGAATAATTGAGTTGGATTCGCACAACTTTAAATTTTATAAATTTATTATGAAAATATTGAATTATATTTTATTTTGAAATATTATTGAATTTAACTTATTAATAGTTGAATATTAATTTTAAAGCGATAATTTTCTAGTTAATACCTTTTAATTTTAAAACGGTGGAACTTTATAAAACACAAACTAAAGTTAGACTATATTTTACAACTTAAAAATCAAAAAAATCACAGTGGATAAAAAAACTAGGGTGTATTTAAAGCTGTATTTATTATTAGGGTTCGTGAGTTTCAAGACTTTATTTGACTGCTCTAACTCAATCTGCATTCACAAGATGTCTACGTACCTTGATGTGCGCTAATGATCAAGTCAAACATAGTTCTGATTTGTGGGATGATGCCTCTTATATAGGCATGTGATGCCTTGAATTGGATTAGGTTTAGGAGATTTGGTGGTCAAGTCTCAGATTTGGAGTGGACTTTGGAGTACTATAATGCAGGAAATCGATTCCTTATTCCATGAAGTTTCTGGGAGGCCAATCCACAAAGAGTTATTCCCTTATTTGGACTCTATTTGTCAGCTGATATTACCCATATTTATTAATTATAAAATTAATTATTATTCAGGGTTTTGGGTCATTCTAAATGTGCTTTATTTATAACACAAACCGTGCATAATTAATTTCACATTAATTATGTAATCAATAATTATTTTATTCTCTATCATTTGCCCCCCAATCTCTGGGAAATCATACAAGATTTCGTAAAAGTTAAGTTTCTTTATTCCCTTGAAGGGTATCATTTTTAACGTAAAGTGTGGATCGACCTACACATATACAACGATTTGCCTTATCCGAATCTTCAGGTTATTTTCTGGAATTTTAATATCCACACTCATTTTCTCACCTTACTCCTATTTTTAGGTATTTTCTGGTATTATTCTTCAATTTTATGGGGTTTTCCTTAATTTTCAGGATTTTTTCTTAATTTTCAAGATTTTTCCTTAATTCTCAGGATTTTTCCTTAATTCTCAGAATTTTTCCTTAATTTTCGGGATTTTTTCTTAATTATCAGGATTTTTCCTTAATTCTCAGAATTTTTTCCAGAAATTATATTTTCCTGAAACTTTCCAATTTTTTTTACAACAATTTCGATCAGGATTCTGATCGAATTATGCTCCTATTTCTTCTGCTCGTGAGTTTTTGGGTCAGGAGGATTTTCGATCAGGATCCTGACCGAATTGCGGTCAGGATATTTCTTGATTTCAATTCCTGACCAAATTATGCTTTCCTGAAATTCCTGCTCATGAGTTTTTCGGTCAGGAGGATTTTCGACCAGGATTATGACCGAATTTCGGTCGGGATTTTCCTTGGTTTCAATCCTGACCGAATTATACCTTCTTTTTTATTCCTTCCGTGAGTTTTTCTACCATGACGATTTTCGACCAGGATTTCGGTCATAATTTTCCTTTGACTGATTTTCTGACCGAATTATGCTCCCATTATTCATGGTCATGTATTTTTCGACCAAGAGGTTTTTCGATCAGAATCCTGACCGAATTTAGGTCAAGTTCTACTCCTTGACTCAATTTTTGACCGAATTAAGCTTCCATAATTCCTGGTCGTAGGTTTTTCGACAATGATGAAATTCGATCAGAATTTTGACCGAAATTAGGTCAGGATCCATTCGACTAGAACTGTAATCGATTTGGGCTCCTTTGTGGGCCTCGTATGGACCAAATTTATTTGGGCTTACTAAGCTGGTCCTCCTAATTGGGCCTGCTAACTCTCGCTAAGTTGGGCCTTTTTTCTTTCTAGAATTTTCCAGTCTATGGGCCCTTAAGCTGGGCTTTTGACTAGCCTGTTTTTTTTACTTCTCCAGAATGTTCTGGAGTTTTTAAAATTACTATTTTTTTAATTTTTAAGAACATCCCGGAAGCTTCTGGAATTGGGCTCAAACTTTTGGGCTGGGCTTTTGACCGGCTATAACCGGTTAATATTCTCCTTTTACCGGCCCAGTGACCGGCTAGAGGGGCTATATATGAGTGGGGGTAAAGTGAGATCACTTCACAATTCACTTTCTCATTTTCAAATCTCTCTTCTCATTTCTCCTCTCCCAACCTCCTAAGGTTTTTCCGGTGGTCAGCCAATTTTTCCGTTCAGGATTTCTGGGTTTGTGATCAAAGATCAGTAGAATCTTCATCTTTTTCCTCCAACTTTCAGTTTCAAGCATTCATCCCATCTCCATCAATGGCGGATAAGAGCACAGAGAGAGATACTAAAATTTCCTCAACTACTAAAAGATGTAACGAAATTCAAGTTCGTTCATCTTATATGTCTCTTTGTTAGATATGATCAACACTAGGGGAGACGAGTACCCATCCGATGCTCATTTAGATTCTTTTGATTACTGCAATAAATGATATAACGTGGCTGACATTAATAAACTTAACACAACTTATAATGTTCGTCCTCCCCTTAGAATAATTACTGTTGACGGTGGTGATCGTGCATGCCACTGGAAAAGCGATAGTCTTTTTATTTATGCAGATGCCTTTGTCGCGGGGCTTAGATTTCCCTTTCACGAGTTTATTACTATATTGTTAGCTGACTTACAAGTTAACCCTTTTCAACTTCCACCCAATGCCTGGAGGAATGTTCTATGTTTTATGGTCCTATGCCTTAGGCAGGATTTTCCCCTTTCGGTAGTCGATTTTAGGAAAATCTTTCAATGCTATAACAGTGCCTAGACCTCTTGTGGTTGGGTTTACATTAGGTAGATGCCCAAATGTCCACAAATTTTCAACAGTGCATCCATCGCTGATAACAACCAGCATTGGAGGGACAGTTTTTTTTGGGTTGAAATGGGAGTGGTGATTGGGGCACCCTTTTTAAGTCTTTCTTTGGTAAAGTTAGTGATGGTAGCCCTAACACCCTTCATCTATCAGATGAGGAAAATCTCATATATAGTGAGCTTATAAAAGATGAAGGCAAGATCGCAAGTTGGACTTTGTTGGAAGAGTTTTCCTTAATCCATATGGGACTTTCTACACATTGCAGGGTATTTCTCATTATCTTTACTCCGTTTTCCTTTTTTATATGTTATTAACTGTTAGATATATTTGTGATGTCATGTGTAATATGATTTGTGTTTAGTTTTCAGATCTTAACTAACAGGACATATCAGTACTTAACTGGAAATCAGTACTTATACTGAAGTCAGGACTTAAGATATCAGAACTTAAGTTATCAGAACTTAAGTTATCAGGAGATATTTATCAGGAGATAATATCAGGACTTAATGAGACTTTCAGATAAGGCAGGCTGCTGATTGAAAGGAAAGAAGATCAAGACAAACGCAAGAAGAAATATGCATGAAGAAGGAATTCTATGAAGAATAGAATACTTGGAAGAAAAGATAACTAATTGATATATTTTAGGAAGCAGAATTATATTCAATATCAATTAAAAGATTATCTTGTAACTGTGTAGTATATAAACACATGCATAGGGTTTACACTATATGTGTTATCATTATCGAAAATATTATTCATTGTAACCCTAGCAGCTCTCGTGATAATTTGTTCATCACTGAGAGAGGATAGTTCCATATTGTAACAGAGTTTATTGTGTTGAATAAAATCTGTGTTATGTTACGTGTGTTCTTTAATTCGATTTGATTATAGTAAACACTGTATTCAATCCCCTTCTACAGTGTGTGTGACCTAACAAGTGGTATCAGAGCAAATCTGTTAATACACAAACAGTTTAAGATCCAAAAACAATCATGTCTGAAGAAGAACAAACTCCAAGCAAGCCCACCAAAACTGAAGAACCTCCAAAGACTCAAATCCATAATTGATATGAGACTATTAGAGTTCCCATAGTGAAACCATCTAAATATCCCATATGGAAGGTGAGGATGTCTATGTTTCTGGAAGCTACAGATCCAGAATACCTTGACAGAATCAATGAAGGACCACACAAGCCAACCAAGCTCTCTGTTGTAGTTGCAGATCAGCCAGCACAGACAGTACCAAAGGAGAAAAGTGAATATACAGCTGAAGATATCTCATCTATTGATAAGGATGCAAAGGTACGACATTTGCTGCATAGTGCCATTGATAATGTCATGTCAAACAGGGTAATCCATTGCAAGACTGTAAAGGAGATATGGGATGCCTTGGAAACAAGATGTCAGGGAACTAATTCTATTAAGAAAAATAGGAGGACTATATTCACTCAAGAGTATGAGCACTTTGACTCAAAACCTGATGAGTCATTAACTGGATTATATGACAGATTTGTCAAACTCTTAAATGATCTGTCACTGGTGGACAAGGAATATGAACTTGAAGATTCAAATCTTAAATTCCTGTTAGCTCTTCCTGAAAGTTGGGATTTGAAGGCCACCACTATAAGAGACAACTATGTTCTTGATGAAACAACACTTGATAAAATTTATGGGATGCTCAAGGCTCATGAACTTGAGATGGAACAAAGAAGCAAGAGGAATGGAAGGAAGTCAAGGACAGTTGCTCTTAAGGCTGAGGAGGAAGTCCCCAAAATAGCTGCCTCAAGAAAAGGCAAGGAAAAAGCTCTCATCACAGAGTCTGATACTGAGTCATCAAGTTCTGATTGTGATGATGACTTAAAAACTGAAAGCTTACCTGAGATGGATCCTGATGAAGAGATGATGAAGATGTGTGCTCTTATGATGAAAGGAATCACAAGGATTGCATACAGGAAATTCAGAAAGGGAAAGAAATTTCCAGGAAAGGTGCAAGTTCTGATAAGAAGAGTTTCAGAAAATCTGAAGGCAAAGGAGGAATGTCTGATATAGGAGATTACTTAAATGTCAAATGCTACAACTGTGGTGAGAAAGGCCACATATCTCTTGATTGCAAGAAAGTAAAGAGTGACAAAGGCAAGGCTCTTGTCACAAAGAAGGAAAGCTGGACAGACACTTCAGATTCTGAAAGTGAGGTGAACTATGCCTTAATGGCAAATGCTGATAGCAGTTCTGATGCTGCTGAGTTAAAGGTACCTCAAACTACTTATACCTTTCATACTGATGATATTACTGAGTTGAGAAGATATCTTAAAACCATGTTCATTAGTTATAGAGATCAAACTTTAAATGTGAAAGATTAACTTCTGAAAAATTTGCTTATAAAAAGAGGAATGATTATTTAGAAAAAGAGTTAGTCATGTTCTATCAAACTCAGAAAGATAGAGATGATGCCTTTTATGTTAGGGATGAAGTACTTAAAATGAATGAATCTCTAAAAACTGAGTTAGAAAAGGAAAGAGAGATTATCAGGACTTGGACTAACTCTGGAAGAACAACTCAGAATTTATTGAGTAGTGGAAATTGGAAAGAGGGCTTAGGTTATGGAGATGATAAGAATGATAAGGGAACTATAGAAATTGAGCCTATAGTTGTTAAACAAAAGCTCTAGGTAAATCCTGTTAAGTTTGTAGCTGTAAAGTCTGATATTGATAAATCAGAAGTTAAAGAGAAATTAACTTCTAACAAACCAAAATAGGATAAGCCAACTAAAGTTAACATAGGCTTAATGACTAAGAAGCAGCTTAAGCATAAGCTAAAAGATGTTAATAATGTAAACAAGGTAAAGCCACCTAGGAAAAAGAGGAATGGAAAGGAAGGTGTGAATAAAATCAATGATTATAAGCCTGTTCCTAATGCTCCTGGAAAGAAATATTATAACTGTGGAAATTCTAACCATCTGGCTTCTTTTTACAGGAAGAATAAGAACATAAACTCCTTACCTTCAAAGTCAGGAGTTAAGAGTCAGTCTGTTAGATATAGGCCACAAAATTCTTGTTTTCATTGTGGTAGTTTATGGCATTCCATTTATACTTGTAAGGAATATCATAGTTTGTACTATGATTATTATCAAATAAAAACTTCTTTAAAGAAAGTTAGCATTGTTCCTTCTAGTGTAAGTTCTGATGCAAAGTCTGATAATGTAAATTCTGATAAGAAAACTGTTAATATAAACTCTGATGCTAAATCCGCTGCAAATGTTAACAAACTTAATAAGGCCAAAGGATCCAAGCAAGTCTGGGTCCTTAAAACTAATCATTAGTGGTCTTTGTGATTGCAGGGCAACATGAAAAACATCCTAGTTCTGGACAATGGATATTCAGGACATATGACTGGAAATAAAGCCCTGCTATCAGACTTTGTGGAGAAAGTTGGCCCAGACATTTCTTTTGGAGATGGCAACATTGAAAAAACTCTGGGATATGGCAATATCAATCTTGGGAATGTCATCATTGAAAAAGTAGCTCTAGTCTCAGGACTTAAATACAATTTGCTGAGTGTTAGTCAAATCTGTGACAAAGATTATCATGTGGATTTCTTTGAAGAACACTGTGAAGTTGTAAGCAAATCTACAGGCAAAGTTGTTCTGAAAGGATACAGGCATGGTAACATTTATGAAGCCAAGCTTTCAACAAGTACTGATGGTTCTGCAATCTGTCTGTTGAGTAGAGCATCAATTGAAAAAAGCTGGGTTTGGCACAAGAAACTCTCTCATTTAAATTTTAACAATATAAATGAACTAGTCAAGAAAGATCTTGTGAGAGGACTGCCAAAATCAGTATTTGCTCCTGATGGCCTTTGTGATTCATGTCAGAAGGCAAAACAAAGAAAATCTTCTTTCAAGAGAAAGACTGAATCATCAATTCTTGAGCCTTATCACCTACTACATGTCGATCTATTTGGTCCAGTGAATGTCACGTCTATTGCAAAGAAGAAATATGCTATGATCATAGTGGATGAGTTCACCAGATACACATGGGTTTATTTCTTGCACACAAAAAGTGAAACTGCATCTATCTTGATTGATCATGTTAAACAATTGGATAAATTGGTCAAAGAATTTGTGAAAATCATAAGGAGTGATAATGAGACTGAGTTCAAGAATTTGATTATGGAAGAGTTCTGCAAAAACCATGGAATAAGGCAGGAATTTTCTGCTCCTGGAACTCCACAGCAAAATGGAGTTGTTGAACGAAAGAATAGAACTCTTATTGAAGCTACACGAACTATGCTTGATGAAGCAAAGTTACCAACCTACTTTTGGGCTGAAGCTGTGCAGACTGCTTGTTTTACTCAGAATGCTACACTTATCAACAAGCATGGAAAAACACCATATGAGATGGTGAAGAAAAAGAAGCCAAACCTGAAGTATTTTCATGTATTTGGATGCAAGTGTTTTGTTCTTAAGACTCATCCTGAACAGCTATCCAAATTTGATCTAAAAGCTGATGAAGGAATTTTTGTTGGATATCCACTTTCTACAAAAGCCTTTAGAGTCTACAATTTAAGAACAAGGGTTGTCATGGAATCTATCAATGACTCTTTTGATGATAAGAAGATTAATGGACTTGAAGATTTCAATGATCATGATCAGCTGAGATTCGAAAATGAAGTTTTAAATTCTGATTTTGTAAATCCTGACAGTCTAAATCCTGATATTGCAAACTCTGATGGATTAAACTCTGATGTTATTGAAACTGTGGTGACTACGCCAAAGGAAAATGCACCTGTGCAGGGGGAGCATACTGAAGATCCAACCACATCTCAAGAAGCATCAGAATCTACAACAGGCTCTTCAAGTTCTGATTCATCAAGTTCTGATGGGCCAAGTTCTGATAATTCTGGAAACTCATGTACTGATATTTCTGAAAACTCAAATTCCGAAAGATCCAACTCAGAGAGCATAATTTCAGGGGGAGCATCATAAAATGTTGACGGAGACAGCATGGATCATGGAGGAGCATCCAGTTCTAGAGATAACCTTCCATCTGCAAGGAAGTGGACTAAAGCACATACACCTGACTTAATTATTGGAAATCCTGATGCAGGTGTCAGAACTAAAACAACTACATCAAATGAATGTCTCTATCATTCTTTTCTTCCTCAGACTAAACCAAAGAAAGTGGAAGAAGCTCTTCAAGATGCTGATTGGGCAAACAATGCAGGAAGAGTTAAATGAATTTTAAAAAAAATAAAGTCTGGACCCTAGTGCCAAGACCAAAGAACATGTCTGTTGTTCGTACATAGTGGGTGTTCAGAAACAAAACTGACAGTGATGGCATAATTACAAGGAATAAAGCAAGGCTGGTTGCAAAAGAATACTCTCAACATGAGGGAATTGATTATGATGAAACATTTGCACCGGTTGCTAGATTGGAAGCCATAAAGATATTTTTGGCTTATGCTGCTCACAAAAAGTTTAAAGTCTTTCAAATGGATGTGAAAATGCTTTTCTCAATGGAGAATTGGAAGAAGAGGTATATGTTGAACAACCTCCAGGTTTTGTAGATTCAAAATTTCCTAATCATGTCTACAGGCTTGACAAAGCACTTTATGGCCTTAAGCAAGCTCCAAGAGTATGGTATGAGATATTAGCTCAGTTTCTTCTGGAAAGTGGATTTAACAGAGAGACCATTGACAAAAATTTATTTTATCTCAACCATGGAAATGACTTACTTTTGGTGCAGATATATATTGATGATATCATTTTTGGTTCTACAAATGACAGACTTTGTAAGAAGTTTGCCAAGCTGATGCAGTCAAGATATCAAATGAGTATGATGGGAGAACTTACCTATTTTCTGGGCCTTCAAGTCAAGCAGAATGAAGAAGGAACTTTTATTTGTCAATCGAAGTACACCATAAATTTGTTGAAGAAGTTTGGAATGCAAGATTGTACAAGTGCATCCACTCCTATGGCCACTGCAACAAAATTGGATAAAGATACTGGTAAATCAATTGATATTACTGATTACAGAGGTATGATTGGCTCACTACTCTATCTAACTGCAAGTAGACCTGATATCATGTATGCTACCTGTCTTTGTGCAAGATTTCAAGCAGATCCAAGAGAACCTCACTTAACAGCTGTGAAAAGAATTTTCAAGTACCTTAAGGGTACAACTGATCTGGGATTGTGGTATCCTAGAGAATCAAACTTTAAGCTAATAGGTTACTCAGATGCAGATTTTGCAGGATGCAAAATTGACAGGAAAAGCACAAGTGGAAGCTGCCAATTTCTTGGAGGCAGATTGGTTTCTTGGTTTAGCAAGAAACAGAAATCAATTTCCACATCAACTGCAGAAGCAGAATATATTGCTGCAGGAAGCTGTTGTGCACAGATTCTTTGGATGAAGAATCAGTTACTGGATTATGGGTTAGAATTTTCTAAAATCCCTATTTTCTGTGATAATCAAAGTGATATTGCTATGATAGGTAATCCAGTTCAACACTCAATGACAAAACACATCAGTATTAGGTACCACTTCATAAGGGAACATGTGGATGAAGTTACAGTGGAATTGCATTTTGTTCCAACAGATCAACAACTAGCAGATATCTTCACAAAACCACTGTGTGAAGCTACTTTTACAAGATTGGTAAATGAACTTAGAATGGTTTCAGGTTCTTTCTCTAAATCTGCCTAGTTTATATTCTGTTACATCAGACTTTATGATCAGTATTTACATATATTACTATCTTTGTGTATTCTGTGCTTAAATTGAAATTTGCTTAAGTGCTGATTGTTGTCTGAAGTGAATTTCTAAACTCTGATAGTGATATGAATGTTTCTATGACTATTCAATCCAATGAGGATAAATGTGCTAGATGCTGACCTAGTAGTCTTTAAATACTATAGATCTCATGTTTGAAGTAATTGTTTATGTGGAAATCTTTTAACACAAGCAAATTCTGATATTGAGCTTAGTTAAGTTTCCTTTGTGTATCTTATTACTAAGTCAAAAACTAGAATAATGCTTCTTATCTGTTAATTCTGTTGTTTGTAAATCTTATGGATGTATTAAGTGCTGATAAGCCCCACTTATCAAAAGAAAAAGAAAAGAAAAGAAATAAAAATCAGGTACTCCTTTGAGATCTAGAGTAAAAATGTGGAAGGGAAGACCCAAGTGCATTGCTGGTATTAAGTAATATGCATTAGAAAAGCAAAAAAATTTCTTGGTGACTTTTCACACTCTATGATTACTGGAGAAATACTATGATAACAGCATAAATTCTGATAAGCAGTCGTGACTCACTTACTCTGAGAAGCCACTGTAAAATGGAATTTCAAAAGATGCATAAAATGAGCACAAAACAGTTGAGGTGGACTCATGCATGAACTCATTCTATAGTAGACTTCAGAATAATGACAGATTTTGAGCAAAATTCTTAGTTATGCCTTATTTCTAAGATGTACTGGAGTGAATCAGACTTTACTCTTTGTCTGATATTTAGCTTAATGCATACACATACACTCCATATGAATGATGAAAATTACTGTGGTAATAAATGTTATTTTAGATGAACAGTTTAAGTGCCAGTTGCATAAATTCTGAGGACAAGTTCTGATGGAAGTTATGATGATTAAGTTCTGTTGAACCCATATCAGTATTTGTGTGAAGAATAACAGGAATAAATATTCACTTTTCGAGTAAAGAAGCCATATTCTGATGACTTTTAAATTCTGCTAATAATCAAGTTCTGATGCTGACGTGACAGTATTTATTTACTTGGTTTATTTTTGGTTATTACTTGAACGTTCATATTTTTACAGAATATTGGTTTATGTGAGATAAAATGGTCATAATCATTATGGGTTAGTGGTTAGCGCGTATGTCTTGAAAAAATGCATGCGCACAGTAATTGTTATTATATCCCGTGCCCATTAACTCTGGCTTTAGATCTTTTACTGACTGTTATTATTACACATCAGTCTAGGGAGTCGAAGGGTCAATATTTTTACTTGTAATTGTTACACATTCCTCGCGTCCCTTAGTATTCCATTGCCTATTTAAATGACTGATCATTCATCAGTAAAACCACATCTGTTCATTTCTCTCAAAAAATGGCACATTTTAGTTGGTATTACTGTTATGGCACAGAAAATGTGACTATCTTTCGAAATGGAATTCTGACTTCATATCCTATCAACAATATTTCATTCGTCATCTGGATTCAACTTTCAGAGAACATTAAAAATGATCTGTTGTCTTTCCAAAGAGAAGTTCATTTTCGTATTCTTAAACAGCAGGAGCAAATCATTCGTCTTGCTGTTCTCTTTGTTGAAAGTAGGAAGAATAATTAATTGTCATCCATCCGTTTCTCTTCACTATCAGCTTTGTCAGGCTTCTTAGACTAGGACTAAGGTTGTTGATGTTAAGAATCGTAGAATAGGCCTATCTTGTAATTTTTGCATGTAATTGATAAATTTCATGAAATGTACTCATCTGATATATCAATGAAATTTTCTTTAATTGCAAGATTTGTTCCTTGTTTCTCAAATTATGTGACTGTGCATGTTTAATTGCAATTTATTAATCTTTACTTCATCGATTTTTAATTTTATTTTGTGATGAATGTTTTGATTAAATTCTGTTGATTTGAGGAAACAACTGAGGAACAGGTTCCCATATCAGAACTTGTTATTGTAGAAGCTGAGAAGGTCTCTTCTCAGAAAGATACTGTAACTGGGAGTTCTAGGCCTCTCAAAAGGCTTAGAAAGCTAAATCCTGATGATAAAGCTCCTACAGTGTCTCCACCCTTGAAGAAAATGAAAAAGCACAGAGCTCACAGGGACACAATTGAGTCAGATTCAGGAGAAGAGGAAGCAGCTAAGGAAGGGGGTCAGGAATCTCTGATCCCAACAGAACCAATTGTTATTGAATCACTTCCTTCTGCACAACTAGAAACTGCTCAAGACAGAGTGCCTACACCTCTTGTGTCACCTATAATTGAACAAGTACATACTGAAGACCCAGGTACAAGTGCTGAAATTGATATTCATAACTTGATTGTGCCTGAGGTTCTGTACTTGGAAGCTCCAGCAACTCAATTCACTCCACCAACAACACCAATTCAAGATGCTGATTTCAATGAAGATATTCCAACTACACCAATTAAGAATCTGGATGATGAAAATCAGACTTTAGGTGGGCATCAAGATTTGACTGTTGATCAGAACTTAGCTGCAGATCAGAATTTAGAGGATGATGTTGAAGTCTCTATAGCCTCACATACTGCTATTCTAACAGAGGATGCTGATACTGCTGGATCTATAAGTTCTGATGTTGATAATGCTGAAACTACTGGTGAAGCTGCTACTAATTTAGATGCTGATGCAGCTGGTCCATCAGGACATGCACTTCACCAAACAGTTAATAAAGCTGATTTAGTCAAGAAGTTTGTTAGAGGGGAAACACTAGTACCTTGGAGTGAAATTCCTAGAGGAAAGGAGTGGACTAAGGAATGGAACACAGTTAGTTTTGTTCCTTCTGAAAAGATTCTTGCTGAGCATCTGGAAAAAGCTGATGAAATGTTGATAAATGATGATTTTAAGGCATAGATGAGAGTTATTGAATTGAGTACTAGGCACCTTCAAGGTCTACACTCAACAACTCATGCCAAGGTGAATAAAATTCAAGAAACCTTGATCCAACAAGATATGAATGTGAAACTTGAAAAGAACAGATTTTTCAAGCCAGCCTTTGACAGAATTGCCTACATTGAGAAAACTCAGGAGAAGCAACAAACTCAGATTGCTGAAATTCTAAAGAATCAAGTTTCTCAGCAAACTCAACTCAATGAGATCCAATCCTCAGTGGAATTGCTTGTCTCTCTTCTTTTACCTGCTGATGCCAAAAAGGGGGAGAAAGTAATTAAGTCCAAATGCAAAACTATTCAATCACTGAAGGGTAAGGATGATGGAAAAGATGACCAGGGAAACTCTGGAATGGGTAGAGGTCATGGTTAAGGCAAAGGTGGCAAAGGTTCTTCATCAAAGACAACTGAAATTTCTGCACAAAGAACAAGTTCTGATATTGGGAGAAGAATAAGTTCTGATACTGGTAAAAGGATAAGTTCTGGTGAACATCTGGAACTTGATGAAGAAATTTCAAAGAAATTATTTCTTAAAGAAATCCAGGAATGGACTTTGAGAGTCTAAAGGAAGAAGAAGCTAGACTCAAAGCGGAAAATGTCAAGACAAAATCTAAAGCTTCTGTTGTTGAAAAGAAACTTCCAAAGCTTAAGGATATTGTGATAAAAGAAAGAACAAATTCTGAGGCAACCAAAGCTAAATCACAAGTGGAAGTAGATTCAAGGTCCAAGGGCAAAGAAAAAGTTGATGAACCTGTAAAGCTTTATATGTCAGTCATGGATGAAGAAATAATTGATGATGAAGATGCTAGTCTTACTCTGTTGCAAAAGAAGATTTCTCAAACAACCTCTGACATGGCTCATGTTGTTTAGAGTCAAGACTTAGTAAACTCTAATATGACAGTGAAGCAAGCAACCTCTGACATAGCTCAAGTTGACTTGATATCATAAGTTAAGGAAAAGGAAACCTCTGACATTGCTCATGTTAAACCTTCAAGGATACTCCTACCAGGATTCACCAAAGCTCAATAGACTCAGCCTTTGAAGACTACATCAAGTGGTTTTGAAGCAAGAGTTGTTACAGGAAAGGAAGCAAGAGATAAATCTGGATTGGGTAGTTCTGATGAAAGGAGAATACACAACACTACCAATGATCCAACTTCCTTAAATGAACCAGGAGTACGAGCAACTCCTGAAAGATTGAATCAACTTGAATCTGTACAAATGGTTTACCATTCTGTTTTGAAAGAACATATCTTGTTATATTTTATGACAGGTGGAAGGGTATTCCATATCAGGCAAAATGCTATTCCATTGAAGTATTTTGAAGGACTGAAACATGTTCTATTTTTACTTCAAGTGAAAAATAGATTAACAGATGGTGCTGCAGGTTATTTAAAGTCACAAATTCAAAGACAGAAGAAGCTTTACTTTGTAAAGTCTGACAGCCCATATTATCCCAAGTACAGAGATCACAAAGGTGATATTATTGAAATGAAGCCTAACACTACTAAGATCATAACTACTTTTCTGGGTTATAAGGCTGTGGAATTCAATCTAGAGTCTAACAAGGCATATCTGATCAGACTAGATCATGACATAAGGAAAGCTAAAATAAATGATCTCAGGGCTGCTATTTTTTAATCTGGTGAAGATACAGCTGAATTGAAAAATGCTAAAAGGAGGATGGTTAATGAACTTGAATATGCCGAGAGATGTCTTTTGAAGAACTATCTCAGAACAACTCCTGACATCAAAGAGATCAGAAATTGAAGCCAAGTCGAAGATCTACAACTGCTTAAATTCTGAAGTGTATACAGACTGAAGCTGATATCAGATCTTAAGGATGGTAAAGCTGAAAGGACTGTAAGTTGTAGTTATCTAGTCAAATTCTCATGCATTTGTACTTAATGTTTTTGACATCATCAAATATCTGTTGAACTTGTATATTATGCTAATTTACAAGTTGAGGGAGATTTTTAGATATATTTGTGATGTCATGTGTAATATGATTTGTGTTTAGTTTTTAGATAGTTATACTGAAGTCAGGACTTAAGATATCAAGACTTAAGTTATCAGAACTTAAGTTATCAGGAGATATTTATCAGGAGATAATATCAGGACTTAATGAGACTTTCAGATAAGGCAGGCTGCTGATTGAAAGGAAAGAAGATCAAGACAAATGCAAGAAGAAATATACATGAAGAAGGAATTCTATGAAGAATATAATACTTGGAAGAAAAGATAACTGATTGATATATTTTAGGAAGCAGAATTATATTCAATATCAATTCGAAGATTATCTTGTAACTGTGTAGTATGTAAACACAGACATAGGGTTTACACTATATGTGTTATCATTATCGAAAATATTATTCATTGTAACCCTAGAAACTCTCGTGATAATTTGTTCATCACCGAGAGAGGACAGTTCCATATTGTAACAGAGTTTATTGTGTTGAATAAAATCTGTATTCTGTTACGTGTATTCTTTAATTCGATTTGATTGTAGTAAACACTGTATTCAACCCCCTTCTACAGTGTGTTTGACCTAACATTAACATAACTTATTCTTTGTTTCTATTTTCCTTTCAACGGCTCAGAAAATAAACAATGCCACTGTGCCCGTTATAGAAGAAACAATCAGGATGAAGAAAGCCCGTCTAGCAGAGATTGAAACTCGTGGAAAGGCTATTTAGCCCAACCTCTTGAAGAAGCATAAAGAGCCTGTGGGGAGGCCTCCTCAACGGGAACCGAGGCCACAATCATTCATGTCCCACCTCCTACGGGCTCCTTTCATCCTCTTTGGGGGTTTCGTCGAGGGGATACCATGGTTGGCTCCACGAAGCATGCTTGGGATTGGTCCTACCATTCCATTACCCCTGAGGACTTTACAGTTGTCGTGGCTGGTCAGGAACTAGAACGGGTGAAGCTCATGGAAGCTCAATCCATCGCTTCGGTATGCCTTTCCCTATTCATTTTAATCCTTTTTTCAAAGCATTATTCTTGCCTTATCTCATGTTTATTTTTGTTTCAAACTAATGCTCATTTCCAAGCGGCTGTTCGACATGTCGAATCTTGGAAGAAGGCTCCGGAGAAATCCGAAAGGGCCCTAAGGAAGCAGAAGGTCAAGCACACTGCTTTGGAGATAAAGATGAAACGTAAGGAGGAAGAACTCTCTGAAGCCAACATGGATTTGGTGAAGCTTAGGGCTGAGCGGGACATGACTATCGATGTATACCTCGATACAGATGAATTTGCTCAGTCTATACGGGTCAGGGATGACACAGTATTTCCCGAGTTTTTCATTACTGGCTAGAGTATGGCCCTCGGGACCATGAACGATACATGTCCTGACATTAACCCAGCAGACTACCCATGCCCAGATGGTGAGGCCCTACTCCAGAGGTTTCACACTCACGTGGTTGTCTCCGAGGACGTCCCTCGCACCGAGCTCCTTCCTCCTCCCGAATCATCTTCCAGAGCTTCCTTAGAGGAATCCAGCACATCTTCCGGTGAGAGTGGCAGTGAGGGGACAACTAGTGATAGTGAGGGAGAGGATGACATGGATGTAGAGGGTTCTTCTACTCATTGAGATTTTTATTAATCCCATCGTGGCTATTTATTTATGTTCATTCATATTTAGAACTCGTACTTTTATGCATTGAACCGCTATTATATTTATCTTCATTTCTGCAACTTTATTTGCTTATTAAACTTTCACATTTCACAGAAACTTAATGTCATATATTGAAAACTTCATAAATCCTTGGGATCCATCTCTTACATAATTTTTTTTTATAAAACTAAACTTGAAATAGAAATCCTATTGAGCTGAAATATAAAATCTTAAGGAGCCAAAGCTCATGGTTTCTATGAACCTTATTGCTAATAAGTAAAATCTCCTTTTCTATAGAGCTATATATAAAAAGTCTTCAGGTTTTGAGCATGCCAAGTCCTTGGTACTTTATCCCCATCCATTATTTCCAACTTGTAGGATAATCTTCCTTGAACGCTTTTAACCTTGTACAACCCTTCCCAATTTGGGGCGAGTTTTCCTTTTTGTCCTACTCCCGAGGATTCCACCTTCCTTAAGACCAAATCACCTTGCTTGAAGAATCTTTCTTTCACCCTTAGGTTGTAATAGAAATAAACTTTCTTTTGATTCTACAATCTTTGCATGTGCTTCATCTCGCACTTCATCTATTAAATCCAGAGCTAACCTTTGCCCATTCTCATTCTCCTCAGCATTGTATGCTTGGATTCTTGGAGACAAATGTGATATTTCTACTGGAACGGCCACTTCTGCACCATATGCTAACATAAAGGGTGTTTCTCCTATCGTGACTCTACATATGGTTCTGTAAGCCCGAAGTATTGGAAGTATCTCATCTACCCAGGTATTCCTAGACTTCTAAATCCTCTTCTTTAATCCATCTAAGATAATCTGGTTTTCCACTTCCGCTTGTTCATTGGGTTGAGGGTGGGCCACGGAAGTGAACCGTAGTTCAATCTTGTTCTCCTTACAATACTTCTTGAATTCTTCATTATTGAATTGTGTTCCGTTATCGGTTACTAAGAAACGAGGAATTCCATATCTGCACGTGATATTTTCCCATAAAAATTGTGCAACCTGCTTGTCATAATTTTGGCCAAGGGCTTGATAAGTGGCATTTTATACCACTTAGAGTGTCTCATAACAGCTTGAATTGGTGTCTTGGACTCAAGTATTTTGTGTATTTGACGTGTTTTCTAGTGTTTTTGCATTTCAGGGTATAACTTGCTTAGATAGGTGGTTTTCATCAAATAAAGCTTAAGGAAGTACTTGGAATCAGTCTAGGGGTGATGAGCAAAGAAATCAGCACAAATAGGAGCAAAATGAAGAATTTTCCAGAAGGGTAACACGCGACCGCGCGCTAGGAGCATGCGACCGCGTGGAGGGAGCATGCGACCGTGTGCGTGTGGAATTTCAGATTCTAGTTTTTATTTGTTTTCAATTCTATTTGGGCTTCTGTTGGCGCGGTGACTCCTGGACTCTTATATAAACCTTATGGGAAGACGTTTTCTTCAACAGGAGCGTAGGCAAGAAGATTGAGAAGACCGTTTTAGCACACAACAACGAAGAAGAGGGATCATTAGTTTATCTCGTGATTCTTTTAATTCGTTGTAATAGTGGATGCTAGTTTTCTCTATGCTTTGAACCTTAATACTCTTGTGACGTACTTCACTATTTATTAAGTATTTTTTTCAGCCTTATATAGTTGTGTTATTAACATGCTTCATATGAACCAATGGTGACGATGAGTTCTATTATGGGCTAATCATTATTATGGGGTTCTAACGGATTTACTTATAGATTTCTATAGTTAATTTGTTCCGATACCTTTGTGTGTGGTGATTTATTGATATCCTGGTATTGGTTGTGATTATTCGTCTTATGTGCGTAGCTAACATATAAGATAGCGTGTTAATCTCTATTGAAGCGACAGTGAATATAGAGGTTTAGAACTTGCCATGCTAGCATAGGTTCATGTATTTGTTATGCATGATTTATAGGTAATTTTAACCATCTTACTTGCCCTATGTAATCATGATAGATAACTTGCGCATTAAACCGTTATGTTTTCAATTCTTATAGACATATAATGACTAAGCATAATTGGTGTATTCAACTTCTATCTCTTTTGTGGATGCTTGGTAGTAGGGTATTCGTACAACGAAAGTTGGCGTTTACTAGTTTCGTATTATCTGATTAGTGTCATCACCATCATATGCTAAGGTTAAGAACAATGAAGTGGAATGAAGTAGTAATGAAGTTAGAATTGCATGTTTGTCATATATAGTAATTCAACCTCAATTCTCTTAGTTAATGTTATTTAGTATAATCTCTTCGTTTAATAAAAACCCAATTTGTTATTTGTCTTAGCATTGAGCGATAACCATACATTGTTGCATTGGTGCATAAATTGAACTTAACCTAAACCAGTATCTGAGGGAACGAATCTGATTTATATCTTATACTACTTCCGAACGCGTATACTTGCATGAATATTAACGCGTGTTTTCACCCTAACAAGTTTTTGGCGCCGCTGCCGGGGACTCGGTGTTAATTTTTAGTTTATGTTATAACGACTCGTGTATTGTTGAATTATTTAAATATTTAATTATAGAAATTATTAAATAAATAAAATATGTGTGTTGGTTTTGACCGCTATGTGTTGTTTGATTATTATCCATATGTGATTTATGGTATACCGGGTTGTCCGCGTGATTAATTATGGGATTGTATTGAATTGTTTGTACTTTTAAAAGTGGATTTAGTGCAAATTTATTTGCATAAATATTGGGAATGTCTCTAAAATTATTTTTAAGACTTTATAGTTACAATAATTATTTTTAGGATTTTATAAAATTGAAAAATCAATATTTCATTAATTATTTAATTATAAATGATTTTTCAGAGTGTGTTTAATGGTAAAATCCGTATTTAAATATGAAAATCTTCAAAAATCATGAAACTTATATTTTATTTAGTTAGTATTATTTTGAGAATTTTAAAATTATTTTGGTAATTTTAGGATTAATTTTTACCCGCCCGTTATTTCGTTTTATTGATAAAACGCGGGTATAAGTGGCATCCCAGAAATTGTGTTAAAACTTCAAAAATTTTGTTTTCATTTACTCCGGGATATTTATAGCATTTTAAGATTATTATTGTAATTTATCGAATTTGTTTTAAAAATGACCCGGTTCGTTAATTTCAGAATTCGAGGTGATTATCGGGTCCCCAGGTATTCAGGGACACGTGTTAAAATCTAATAAAAGATGTTAACACGTATCCATTTAAAGGACACGTGCGGGCTGCAGATTAACCCCCAAAACATCATCTCTTTCTCCTTTGTATCGTCTCAATCTCTCTTACTCGTCTCAGTCCCTCTTCCTTGCAATATTCCCTGTTCTGCCTTTCTTTTTTCGCTCCTTTCTCCGTTTTCTTCTCCTGGTCGCGGCTTTCTTTTCCGGCTGATTTTCCGGTAATTGCCATTTGTTCCTGATGATTCCGGTTCGGTGAATATATATATATATATATATCCGTATGTATATGTGCGTATCTGTGTGTGCTATTACGTGTGTGTGGTTGTCAGTTGAGATTTTGAGTGTTGTGGTGGTGTTTTGCCGCCTGTTTCTGTGTTCTTCCGGCCACGATGGTTGGCCCGTGTTTGGCGCGTGTATACGCGCGTGTTGCCATGTTCATTTCGGGAATTTTAATTATTTTATTTAATTCTGCAGGTGTTTAATTAATTGGTTTCATGAAAATAACATATATTTGTTACGAGGAAGTATGGATATAATCGGTGGAATTCGTGTAGGATGTTCGTTATAAATGAAAACCCGCGAATTCTGCTGCCGTCGGCGATGAGCCTCGGTGAGCCGACAGTGATGAATTTATTCTGAGTCCTAATTTTTATAAAATAAATAAATATAAAATGCGAATAATAATTAGTAATAGTATTGAATTGGTGACTGGGAAAGTATGGATGTTGGTTGTTGTGATTATGGATTGTTGTGATGAATTGACGTCGATGATGTGTCGACGGATAGTCTGATAAACAAAGGAAACGCTGCCCGATTTTCGGGAACTGAGCTACGTAAATACAAAAACGTACCCGATGATTATCGGGATGTTGAGTGACTATATATATATGTGTGTGTTTTATATGAAACTTGAATGTACGATGTAATGAAATATTTTGCCAAATCGATAACCCTGATTTCGTAAAATAAAGAGTATATATATATATATTTTTTGAAAACAAACACCAAACCGATTTCTCGAGAACGTGAACCCTGACTATGGGATATGTTATTGTGTTGTACTAATGTATATAATTACGAGTCGGGTTTGAATATTTATGGGTAGAATTGGTGTCGAGAATATGTCAAGCATACCTAAACGTCTAACGTAGGGTATTTCAACCCTGTAGGTTATAGTTGGAAACCTAGAAGTGGACGTTGGACTAAAGATGACCTAGTAGGCAGTCGACGAGCTCAGTAGAGTTTCAACAGAAAAACCTGAGTGTCGAAGTCGAATCCAATGGGATCTAATTGTTGGACGTTAGAGCCAGAGCAGCAGAGTCGGCTCAGAGTTGATCAGTAATAGTTGTAAAGCCTGTAAGGGAAGTATTTCTAAACTTTTCTCCAAAATCTATCGCAAATATTTTCAAATTATTTCATAACATGTCGTTATTATACAAGATAACTCCTATTTTAAATTGCAAGTGCTTTAGACTATTTACCTTTGAACCCTGATTTTTCTTGATCTTGAGCCGTAAGCCTTATTCTTTGTAAACCATCCTTTGTTAATCCTCAAGATACCAAATCACACAAATATGATACTACTCCCCAAATGTATAACTACCAAACACTGGAAGAAAATTGTTTGAAAACATAAAAACTTTTATACTCCAGCCATTCTTTAAAATATCAAAGAACTATACCTCGGAAAATCACTATTTATCTAATACATGATTCTTTACCGATTGAAAGCCATTTATTTTACATACCCTGATATACCCTTGTAATATCTATGAGTTTCCTTACGTTTTATTCAAATATTTAATCATCATTGATTATGATCTTGTGTTATCGAATTATATTGTTTATCATATTGAACTGCTTTGGGATTGGATAGTTTTTTTATATGTGGACCAGATTCGTGGTCAGACCACACCAATGGTCAAGTTAGGCCAATGTGTGCCTTGGATCCAGTAATTAGAGCAGTGCTGTGTGCTTTGCTCAGGGTTAGTGCGTGACTGATCAGCAGCCTAACCTTGGTTTTAAAACTTAAAATGAATATCTAATTCTAATGATTAGTTAAAAAGAAACTGGATTCCTCTGAATCATTTCATTTGATTATTGCTTAACCTCAATTATCCTTATTAAGACTTGCTGAGCTAGTTAGCTCACCCTTGCGATTCTTTTATATATTTTACAGTTGAAAATAATATGGATGATAGTGAAGTCCTCAGTCCAAAAGTACGGGCTAAGGTTTCAGTTGAGTTGGATCGAGCTAGCAGAGGCTTCATACGGTAGAGAGATAGTCAGATTGTAAGAATGATTTTATTATCAGTTGTAAAGTTAAATTAGTTGGGATTTGGTACAATATAATAAATTAAGGTTGTGGCTTGTTTTCATACTTTAACCTGTTGCGATCCGTGGTTTTGTGAAGTAGGGTCATTATAAATAATATTTCTTATACATGTGTATGTATATTGTGTTAGTGTAGGTGCCCTAGAGGCAATACATTATTCTTTTATCTTTATGTCAGTTGATCATTCAATAAATGTATTTATTATGACCTTAATTACTGCGATATTTTGTTAGCATAATAAATGTCCTTAGAATCATGATACAAATTGTATAGTTTAAGTACATGACTTGAACTTGAGATTATATAATATATGATATTCTTAAAGGTCCCTAGTCGAGTATTATTATATAGGACAATAATAATACATAGATAGACTAGTATGTTGTTTGACAAGATAACAACATCTCATTGGTTATAGGTATGGGGATACTAAAGTCAATACATAGGTACATGTGAGAGTACATGGTACTGGACAGACCCACAGTGAGATTCTTCATGTTTAATAAAGTCATAAGAAAGACTCACAGTGATAATGGTGTAACGATCCTTTGACTTGAAATCATTATATTTCTATACGAGGATTAATATACTTTGACTACATTAAAAGTTACTTTTGATCGGGTGATGATAAAAGTGGACATCGGGTATATCATGAGTCGTATGAGAAATATGAATGATAGATAAAGGATTTAACCCTCCTATAATTAGGAGAGATATTATTGGCCTCTTGATTGAGTGAGATTATAAAAGCATGGCCATGCTCAAATAATGATTTGTCTCGATAATCTACTCATGGATCAAGTAAACCCGGATTAAATGTTGAAGAGGATGACTAAATACATGCCTCGAGTTTAATCTATAATATGTATGGTTAAAGGGATTATATTACACGAAAAACATTAATCACGAAAGGTTTTATCTAATCACGATTTAATTATTGTTTAATTGGGTAACAATGATGTATTACTAGATACCGCTCATTGTTTATAATTTTATTAGAGAATAAAATTATTGCCAATTAAATAATAGCCTATAGGGTCGCACAAATAGAGCACTTAATGGAATAGTTAATTTAAATTATGGATTTAAATTAATTGATGATTATTTGAATTTTATTATAATTAAGTAAGACTTAATTGAGATAATATAAATTCGAATTAAAAGGAAAGTTTTTGCCCATAATAATTAAGTATGACTTAGTTATTAATTAAATAATAGAAATTCGTTTTTATTATTTAATCCAATACCTACTAGGGTTGGCCTTTGCTATTATGGGCCTTTTTAATCAGTCATTATAAATAGATAATGAGAGGTTAAAGAGGCTTGTATGTTTTTTAAGAAAACCCTAGCAGCAAAGAGAGGCAGAGGCAATTCAGATCGTCAAGAAAGAGGCTAGTACATCCATTCCGTAGTCAAGTTCGTGAGACGTTCTTGAAGGTGCTCGTGTGGATACCATAGAGGTGTTTCTCCGAGAGGTAGACACAAAGCGTGATAGCTAGGGTCTCCGTTGAGTTCGTGAAAGTTAATCTCATGAAAGGTATGATTCGTTATCTCCATAATCTGCCCATAATTATATATGGATCCTATTTTTGGGTTTCAAAATTTTTGTTTTATTTACGTTTATCCACTGCATTTTATTGCTTCGAAACCCATCATATTGTGTGTGGTGTGGGCCCCAAACTTCTGACCCGGGTTTGGAGGGCGCCACTGGTTGGTATCAGAGCTACAGGTTATAAGTTACTGAAACAAGCCTAGATTGTCGGGATTGGGTAGAGGGTTAGGATTAGGAATAGGAAATAGAAAGATAAGACATTGTGAGATTGAGTGCAATGGTATAGTAGGTCTCCGGCACAGTTCATATTGCGTTTCGGGATTTTCAGCTTGCGGCGTGATTTCCAGACAACGGCAATGGCAGATCCTAATTTCCCGATGTCATTCGATCGTTTGAAGCTTTCCGTTCGAGGATCATCATCTTCTCTCAGATTTGATTTGCACCTTGTTCCTCCACCAGTATTAATGGCACTACCTTCTGTTATAACGGTTGCACTTCTTCAAGCTATTCTACACTACTTTTCCCCCTCTTGATATGAGATTACCTATTCAAGAACCTCCATCTGTTTATTCTTGTTTCACTGGACATTCGGCTGTGAGTGTATCTCTTTAGTTTACCCTACATCATGCTCTATACCCCCAGTTTAGAATTTGTTCTATGAAGCGATTGTACCTACGAGGATGGATTCGAGAGTCACAGTAAATGGTGAGCGCTTGAGATATAAATAAAGGTGAGAAGAAGTTTAGAGAGAAGATTTAAATGTTTCAGAGGATAGCTGTTATCGGGTTAAAAGAAGCCATTAGTGACTAAGCCACCCGTGAATAATTGTGGGATGGATTAGCTAAATTTTGAAAAAGTTAGGGAGAAAGGTATAAATCTGGAATTTTTGGTGAAATTAAATGATGGTGCTATGATAAATGCGATATGTGAAGTAGTGATGTGATGTGGTATGGGCAAACTTTGTTCTATGAAATAGACTTGTTGACTATTGGATAGCCTGTTCTACTTAACTACTACAACGATAATGTATGGGAGCCTTGATGTGAAGCTACGAATAAGATAATGTACGACGACAACTGAAGTTTCGTTGATTAAGGAAGGTAAGTGGACTCGATAAAGGAAAAAAGGTAGATCAAAGTGAACGGACCTTTATGTGATTATTTCTTTAAATTGGTACCTTGTTATAGGTCGGAAGGACAACAACCAACTCATATAGTAAGGACAACCAGATTTATGATTTTCAAAATTTTTAACAAGTTTTCGAAGAAGATTTTCCTTAAAAAATTTCCAAAAGCCTTTTTGAATAAAATAAGTTTTAAACCTTGGTTGTCAAGTTACTACTTGAGTTTTTGTTTGTTAAAAACCTGGATTGCCTGGAAGGATACTTACTTCAGACTTAGTATTGCTAATTTCGAGAACGAAGTAACCTATGATTATGAAGAAGTTGATTATTCCTAACAGTAAAGTGCAAGTATTGTTTGATAAAATTTACAACAGAATCAGCGTACGGAGTAACTATACATTCAATTACTAGGACTATCAGAGTTCGAAGAATTCATTGATTTAACAGAAGCCGGAGCGTGATCGCAGAAGATTGGAAAGATTTCTAGACCTCTCTAAAAGCAGAATATTATTAACAAAAGGATCGTTATGTCGAATGGTACATGGTTATTCTAAATTAAAAGATGAATCTCGAAGTTACCTAGTAGGAACGCCATTATGATCAAATTGTTAAATTATTATCCGTGCGGGTGCGATATAAAGATGCAAGACGTGACAAGTAAGAATCCATCATAATACTTAATTCGCGAAGACATTTCAACATATTTTCTAAAATTGTTATATGGAACAATGGGAGTATGATCGAACAAGCTCGAAAGATGAATACAAGTGGAATATGGATGGTGACCAATGGTGTCATTCTTGTCTTCAATGTTACAGCGTATATTCCTCTTTAATTTCTAAAATTATATGAACTTCTTTTCTTAATAAACTCCTTATGATGATATCAAAAAGGAGAATCTTGCATTCCTTTCAAATTTAAATTATTTCCCTCAAGTTTTATTCTCTGATTGGGACAAACAGTGTTATGGTGAGACGCTTTGTCAGGATGACGAAGAGTCGGGTGGGACGCCACCTAATCATGTGCTGTATGCCATATGGTACGAAAGATTGGCCATCTTAAGTACCAATGTGGTTGTCTCATTCATATTCAAATTCTTGTTTCTTCTTTCTTTTCAACTCTAATTTTTGTTGAATTGTGAATTTTTCTGGTTGTTTGGTTGTACAATCGTTCTCTGCAAGAGTTTTTCAAATAGAAATCAATGTATTATGGACCAAGTGGGCAAAGTTCCATTTACCTCTCACGCATGGAAAGCAAACAAGGGCATACGGCGAGAATTGCAAATCACTAACCCAGTCAGGGATGTACTAAGGATCAAGGGAATCTACTCCAATAAGGAATATGTCTTCGAGAACGAGAATATGCCATTTTCCTGTGAAATATGTTATTCAGAATACGGATGAGATGACATGGATGATTATCATGGATACCTTATGCGTTAAAATATTAGAAGATGGGGGAGCAACTTGATTGTTTAACTCCCAAGGTTTCGTTGATAAGATGAATTACCCTGTTGAATTGATAAGATTGTGATTAAAGGACTAGCAAGTCAAGAACGTGTAATTGTTAAATATGTGAGTACCAATAGTGAAATTAAGAATTCTGGAAATAAGTTATGAAGAATTGATATCAATTAAGGTAAGAGAATTTTACGTTATTCTAAGGAATGGATTAACTATTTAAACATGATGCCCAGATAAACCGTCGTGATGAAGAGATAGTCCTGGAGACGTCAAATAAGAATGTGATGAGGTATAAAGGGAAAAAAAGGTAAAGAATTTGTTAACGATGCATACGGTGATCAAAATGTGAGCATTATGGTGATTATGAGATAAATAAAAGTCAGAAGCAAACAAAATTTGAAGATTTTATAGAAATTAAGGAGTTTCAAGATATGTTTCCAGATGAGTTATCAGCATTTCTTCCAGATAAGGAAATGAAGCTCGTGATTGACTTAGTACCTGAGACAAAGCAGTGAACAAGGCCTTATATAAAATGGCACTAGATAAAATGAGGAAGTTAGCAAAACAGAGGCAAGGAATGCTAGAAGAAAAAATGATTAGACCCAGTGTATCCTATGAGGTGCACCGATATTAATTGTTAACAAGAAAGATGGAAGTATGAGATTGTGTGTCTGAAAGGAATATGTCCTAGGTCCAATCATGTATTAGGATTTAGGAATAACTTTTTATATAATCTGTTTTGATTTCATTGATTTTAATAAAAGACTTGTTTTGTTTTATTACGGGCTCTATCTATTTAAGTGTTTAAATAAGATATACCATAGTTTAGAGTAAAGCTTTTTATGAATTATGATGAGATCATAATAGTGAGACCTAAAAAGATGATAACTCTAAATTTAAATAGTTCCTGGTCGTAGGATTACTAACTGGTAATTAATAATCCGCAGAGATCGGTACATACTATGCTTGCTTCATTATGAAGGATGTCTGTTCTCATAGACATTTGTGTGGTGACACTATAGCTAGTATGTAGGTGCTTATTATGGAATAAGTTCACTGAACATGACTCGCACAGCTGAACAACTGATGGAGTTCACTCACGTGTCAGCAGTTGTTCACATAGTGATAGTTGTACAAGTATCCTTAGACTTGAGGTCATCATAGTCATCTTGTGTACACTGAACTATGCTTTGGTTTAGTTCTTAGTCTCCAGGGACAATTATTAGGGCTCTACTGGGTATAGGAATTTGTACACGAAGATTGTATGATCAATAAAGGATCTACCCCTTCCAGTGAAGGAAGCGAATGTTCAAGGCTGATCCACTTATGCTAATTCAGGAATCTCTGGCCAGAGTAAATGAAATTAGAAAGGAGTTTCTAATTTGCATAGAACTACGCATAGTAAATGGTAAGCAAGTGATTGAATTAGATAGGCTTGACACGAGATCCATGCCTTGTATTTAATCGGGACATTGTAGGGTAGAAGGAGTTTATTGTACGGTAACTATTCACTGAATAGGTTCTTGATATTCTAAGCAGTGAATTCATATTATCCGGATAGTCGCGATATGCTGAGAAGTATCCCTCACGTTGTAGAATAAATGTGATTAATTAATTAATCATATTTAATAAATTAGAGAATTTATATAAATAATGATAAAATAGTTTTATTATTATTTATTTCTACTACCGGCTTAATATTGAACCTACAGGGTCACACCATAAAAAGAGAATGATTTAATGGTGGAGGAATTAATTAATAATGGCTAAATAATTATTTATTTGTGAAATAAATAATTAATTGGCAAATTTAATAATTGATTAAATGAGATTTAATTTATTATAAATTAATTAAGAAAAGTTCTTAATATTATTAATTAAAGGATTTAATTTTTGGAAATTAAATCAAGAGAGAGAATTATTTCTAAAGTGTTTAGAAAAAGGATTAATGATTAAAAGGTGTTTTAATTATTAATGAGAATAATAAATGGGATAATAATAATAATATTTATGGGAAAATTTCAGCTAAAAATTTTGCCTATAAATACACTATTATAGACCCTAATTTTATTCTAACCACAAAAAACCCAAAAAGTTTGGAAAACCCAATTCTCTCCACCTCCTTCCTCCTCCTTAACATCGTTTTCTTGGTGGATACCGGTGGAGTGTTTCACACTTGAGGAGCAACTGCTAAGGATCTCTGATCGTTGTCTCCGAATTATTTTAAAAGGTTAGATTCGATCCCTCAAATTTTTATTCACGATTTATATGCTTTTATTTGGATTTTATATGTGTAAAAGTATTTTACCATGCCCCGCTGCGTTAAAAATCCTACAATGGTATCGGAGCATAGGTTGTATGCATATAGATCTGTGGTAAAAATTTCAGAATTTTATGTGCTTGTATAAATTAATTATGATTTTTACAAGTTATATTATGGATTAATTTTGTCTGATGAGAAATCGTTTCTCAGAATAATTTTGAATGTTGATCTGGATTCTACAAGTGTTGTAGATCGTCTGGGTATTTTTTTCACAATTTTCGGATGTATAGATTTTTTATTATGAATTTTTGAAATTGTATCTATAAAATTCGTAATTAAATAAAGTTATATATATATATGAATTGTTTGTATGTATATATCTGTTATATATTTGTACACCTGCTCTGCTGTTGAATGTTGTCTGCTGTACGGAAGCAAAGAACGGCAGACATAGGTACAGGTTCTGTCAGGCGGCGCGGATTCTGAGAAAAAGGCGGCGGCTGCTGCGAAAAAAAATAAAAAATAGGGGTGTAACGCATTCCGGGAATGCGTTACACACCTGTGGCGCATTCACGGAATGCGTTACACCTTTTAATTGGTTAAAAGGGGTGTAACGCATCACCGGAATGCGTTACAGGGCTAGTAACGCGTTCCTGTAATGCGTTACAGCTCGACTGTCCATATTAAAATTGATTTTCTGGGAGTTTCGTAACTCCGTTTTAGGCGTGCAATATACCGTTGGATTCATTTTTTCAAGACGGATCTAATGGAGTGATCAATTTTAGTTTATATAAAAGTTTTGAACTGTTTATATTTCCATGAAGTGTTTTAAAGATGTTTTTGACTGTTTTAATTGCTTTTAAATGCTTCATGTGATACATAGAGATGTATAATGCTTAGACTAATGTGCTAGATGATGTAACATGCCTACCTTGATGTTTATTAATGTTTATATATGTGATATATGCTTAGTTTATCATGCGATGATAGATTTAGGTGAACTTAAATGAACATAAGGCGTTTGTTAGACAACCTAGTATAGTGAAATTGTTTCATAACCTTAACAATAATATTATGAATACAATCATGAGATTCTTGTGTTTGTGAAACACGTAATTGAATATGAATTTTTGATATGAGAGAAATGATGATTCTGTCAACAACAGATTTCTATCTGTAAGAAAGAGTTATTAAGTGACGTCTCTTGACAATGCTCCACCCGATCTGGGAATCATCTGATTATTGATTATTGATTTAAAATATTTAATTTAAAAGGAAGAATCTCTTTATAATATGATTATGATTGTAACGTAATATAATCCCTCTAAAATTAAATAATATCAAGTAGTAATTGGCCAATGATACAACGGGCTTGTGTCGGTCATAGCCTTCCAACATGATAGAAAAGTAGTTCTTATTTTTGAATCATTGTCGGTTCGTGCTACAGCCGAGGGCTTTGATTTCGAAATAAGAAATACTTGTCTATTACATAGAGATGTGTACATTGAATAAGAATCTAAAGGTCGGTACGTGCTACAGCCGTGGGCCTTTGGGGACTGATTCAACTGTACGGAATGTTGGGTTAGACTTGACTTAGAATATTGAGTTTGTCGTGCTACAGCCGAGACTCAATTATTCAAGAGGCTAAAGTTTGATTAGGGAATAACATGAGTTATAATTGACAAGAGTTGTCTGCCTATTGAACATTGCATGGCGGTTCGTGCTATAGCCGGGGTTGTGTAATGGAATGTAGGATCCCTATTCCCACTAGCATTATGAATGCTTAATTTTTCACGTAGGGGGTTGAATAAATTAGGAAAACTAGTGGGGGCCACTTATGAATAAAGACCCGATTCATATAGTGTTTTTGAAATGAAATCGAATATTTGCTAAGTGTTGTTATGTGTTTATCATTTACAGATTTACTTTATACGTCATGTCTTCTGCACTATCACTCAGGAGCATACTAGATGCTCACAAATTGACTGGTCCTAATTATGCTGACTGGCTTCAAAACTTGAGAATTGTTCTCAGGATTGAGAAGCTGGAATACGTGATTGACTCACCTAAGCCTACTGAACCTGCTAGTGATGCACATAATGATAAACATGTTGTGTATCGTAAGTGGATAGATGATGTAAATGTTGCTCAATGCATCATGCTAGCTTCCATGAACATTGAGCTACAGAAGCAACATGAGTATATGGATGCTCATACTATCCTCATGCATCTACAAGAGTTGTATGATGTGGCGGGGAGGACAGCTCGATATGAGATATCGAAGGAGTTGTTCGGTTGTAGGATGTCTGAGGGATCATCTGTGAATGACCATGTACTTAAGATGATCAATTTGATTGAACGTCTTGGACAACTTGGTTTTGCCATGGATGGGGAGCTGAGCCAAGACTTGGTCTTGCAATCGCTTCCGAGTTCGTTCTCGCAGTTTGTTGTGAACTTTCACATGAATAAGTTGGATGTCAGCCTGCCTGAACTCCACAACATGTTGAAGACTGCGGAATTGAATTTTCCCCCTAAGAAGAGTTATGTTCTTCTAATTGGTGAAGGTTCCAATCCTAAGAAAAGGAAGAGGAACTCTTCCAAGAAGAAGAAAGTAGGTGAAGAAAAGCCGGTTCCACCAAAAGCTGAAGACCCCAAGAGCAAAGTTGTTTGCTTTCACTGTAACAAGGTGGGGCACTGGAAGAGTAACTGCAAGGTTTACCTTGCAGGATTGAAGAAGAAGAAGGGTAGTGAGACTACCGCTTCTGATTCAGGTATGTTCATTATAGAAGTGAAAATGTCATTAAATCAAATTTCTACTTGGGTATTAGATACCGCCTGTGGTTCTCAAATCTGCAATTTGTTGCAGGGACCAAGGAGAAGTAGGACTCTTGAGGAAGAGGAGGTGATTCTATTGATGGGAAATGGAGCAAGAGTTGCTACTGTAGATGTAGAATCATTTCATTTACATAGGCCTACGGGCAAGGCTATTGTTTGAAATAATTGTTATTTTGTTCCCTCGATTGTGAGGAATATTATTCCCATGTTAGACTTGGCTGGATTTTCATTTATTATTGAGAATAATGAATGTTCTATTCTTAGAGATAATATTCTTTATGGACTTGGTACTTTAAATAATGGTCTGTTTATATGTGACATAATTTACTTAAGATTGAACAAACTAATAAAAGAAAAGGGATGATGAAAATCTCACTTTATAGTGGCACTGCAGTCTCCATTTAGTAGACATGGAGAGAGGACTGCAAATTTGCTAGGAATGGTACACACAGATGTATGTGGACCAATGTCTAAGCAAGCCATGTGTGGATTTTCATACTTCATTACTTTCATAGATGGTAGATCTGGATTCAGATATGTGTTTGATGAAACACAAGTCTGAGGCCTTTGAAAAGTTCAAAGAATATAAGTATGAAGTGGAGAAACAACCAAACATAGTATTATAACTCTTCGATCAGATCGAGGTGGTGAATACTTTAATGGAGTGTTTCTAGATTATCTCAAAGTAAATGGTATAGTCTCCCAGTGGACTCCTCCAGATTGGTATCTGAAAGGAGAAATCAAACTTTGTTAGACATAGTTCGGTCCATGATGAGCTATACAAATCTTCCAGTATTCCTATGGGGTTATGTATTGGAAATCTCAGCATATTTACTGAATAAGGTGCTTTCCAAATCTGTTCCTCAAACTTCGTATGAGAAATGGAAAGAAAGGAAACCGAGTCTTAAACACGTTAAGATTTGGGGATGTCCAGCTTATGTCAAGAAAGTTGACCCAGATAAGCTAGAATATCGATCCGTAAAATATAGTTTTGTGGGATATCCTAAAGAGACTTTAGGGTATTACTTTTACACCGATCATCGGGTGTTTGTATCCAGACATGCTACCTTCTTGGAAAAGGAGTTTATCCTTGAAGGAAACAGTGGGAGCAAAATTGAACTTGATGAAGTTCAAGAAGCACAAACTACTACGGTTCAAGTGGAAACACCTGTTCTGACTGAACAACCTTTTGTGGAACAGCTCATTCATAGATCAGGGAGAGTGTCTCGCCAACCTGAGAGGTAATATGGCCTTGTCATTGAGAATGACAATGAGTTGTCGATCATTGATGATGACGACCCTGTAACCTATAATGAGGCTATGAGTAGTATTGACTCAGAGAAATGGCATAGTGCCATGAAATCCAGAATGGAATCTATGTATACGGTATACAAAAGATAGATTATAGCAGATGGACGGGTGGAGACCTATAAGGCCAGGCTTGTGGCAAAAGGATTCAAACAAAGGCAATGGATTGACTTTGATGAAACCTTTTACCTGTAGCCTTGTTAAAATCAGTTCGGATTTTTCTTGCGATTGCTGCTTACTACGACTATGAGATCTGGCAATTAGCCAGATGGTTTTCTTTCCAAGAGAAATGAAAACCTAGTGTGTAAGCTGCTGCGAACCATATGTGGTTAAAGCAAGCTTCTCGAAAGATGGAACATTCGTTTTGATGAGACAATCAAAGAGTTTGATTTTATCAAAAACGAAGATGAACCATGCGTCTACAAAAGGGTTAGTGGGAGCGCGATAACATTTCTTGTGTTGTATTGAAATAGATTTGACACACATAACAACATATCAGACCCACTCACAAAGCTACTTTATGAAAGTCACTTTGATCATCATAAAGACAAGATGGGTATTAGATACCAGAGTGATTGGCTTTAGTACAAGTGGGAGATTGAAAGGAATATGTCCTAAGTCCAATCATGTATTAGGATTTAGGAATAACTTTTTATATAATCTGTTTTGATTTCATTGATTTTAATAAAAGACTTGTTTTGTTTTTATTACGGGCTCTATCTATTTAAGTGTTTAAATTAGATATACCATAGTTTAGAGTAAAGCTTTTTATGGATTATGATGAGATCATAATAGTGAGACCTAAAAAGATGATAACTCTAAACTTAAATAGTTCCTGGTCGTATGATTACTAACTGGTAATTAATAATCCGCAGAGATCGGTACATACTATGCTTGCTTTATTATGAAGGATGTCTGTTCTCATAGACATTTGTGTGGTGACACTATATGTAATATCCGGGATATATCGTGTAATTATTTTTGCTATTATATAATTATTATGTGTGTTCAGTATCTATTCTGTGAGTTAATTGTTAAGTGTTATCTGTACTTGAATATTCAAAAATAATATTAATTGAGTATTTTAATTTTTATACGTCCAAAATAAAATATAGATAATTGTCATATCTTCCTAATTATTTTTATGTTGGTTTATGGATTTATAAGAATCATATGAAATTTCTAAAATCTTTTTCCGGGTAATTAAAATATATTTTATAAAAACGGGAACCAACCGACGTCAACCGTTGTTACGTTTTTGGAACCCGAAACTCGTTCGAGAACTCCTTCCTAACCTAATTGTAATATTCCGAGCATATTCCATGTTTCGACTTTTTCGATCCGGCTTACGGTTTGTCCTGCGCGGGTCCCGGCGCAACATTTTCGATACAATATTCGTTTCGGTAAATCAATAAAACCCGTATTTTCGATAAACGGGAGCTTTTTATTAAACTATCCCAATTATCACTTCGTAATACGTGTAACCAGGCGCTGAGACCAAGACCGCAGTACAAATTGTACTGATTTGGATAATTATCCCGAAAACCGATACCGTTTGGATCAATTTTTACAAATAAACGTACCGTTTTATATCCGGAATGATCCAACGGGATACAAATTTTCCATAATTATAAATAGCCTTTTACCGTATTTTATTTCGTATCAAAATCATTTGTAGATAGTTAATTATATAATTTTCGGAGAAAAGGCCTAATTTCTTAAAACTGTTCTAAGAATCAAACAGCAAAACGAAGGCGTTACCGATATTTGTTTTTAAAGCTTGAGTAACCAAAACGAAGGATTTGAGGTGTTCTATCAGATTCTGAGCTTTGTTTCACTGCAGAAATCAAGGTTATTTTTCTAAAAATTTATTTATTTTCGAATTTATTTTATTAAAAATATGAATTTTTGTTCGGATGATTGTTTGTATGATTTGATGATTGCATGTTGTAGAGCTTGTTTTCCTGATGATTTTCATATGTCACACGTCTGATTTGGAGTTCAATAACATGCTCAAAAGTGGGTTTAATTTTCGAATTTCAAAATTAGGGTTTATAACCCGTATGAATGTTTTCAATTGAAATTTGGGGGTTTTTGATTCAGGGGTTATTAACTGTTTATTTATAGTGGGTTGTGTTCCTTATAAAATTTGCAATCGATTGATATATAGCTCGTTAACAGAGAATGCTTGAATCGAAGGGAGTTGTGTTTTAAAAATTTGCGATGTTCGCCGGAAACCGGCGATGTTCTTGGCCAATTTCCGGCCAGAACAGGGGTGATTAGAATGTTTTGAATGCATGAACAAGTTCCTGGTGTTGTGTAGTGTTGATCTGGAGGTGTTGGTGGGGTGAGGACGCCGGGATCGTCTTCTCCGGCCACCCCCGATTTTCCGGCGACTGAAACTGCAAAATTGCAGTTTAGTCCCTGTATTTTTGGAGATGGTGAAGTTTAGTCCCTGTAGTTTGCAAAGTTTTCAAAAATAGGATTCCTGTTTATAAAATGTTTAAAAATCATATTTCCTATTTATTTTTATTATAAAAATTAATTTTTAATTTCTGAAAATTCTGAAAATTATTATTTTAATTCCGAAAATTATTTTTAATTCACAAATAAATCTGAATTAATTAGTTAATTAATTTCAGTTAATTTATAATTGATTAATTGGTCAATTAATTCGAAAATTAATTGATTAATTGATTTAATTAATTATTAATTGATTTTAATTAGTTATTTAATTAGATTTAATTATTTAAAAATGATTTAAAAATTCTGAAAAATAGTTTCGAGCTTTAAAATATTATTTTAAATTATTTCCAAGGCTCGATAATTATTCTAAAATTATTTCGGAGCCAGAATGGGCCAACCGAACCCTGTTTATTATTCCGAAATTGATCCAACGACCCGTTTTAATTCCGAAAAATGTTTTAAAAATCATTTTAAATACCCGAAAGCATATTTATGACCCGAGACTTCTTTATAGATGATATGTCATTGATTACGTGATGTATTATATGTTATACGTGACCTGTTGTTTGACTATCGGTCTATATATTCGGTGTTTACTTGGTTATTGCATAGATTTCAATCCGTTAATCGGATTTGGGTAAAACGAAGGGTAGATAGAAGTATGTGTTGAATAGAATCCTGTGAGTTGATGATTGATAGATGCTTATGATATGTGAGCAGAAGAGGGAAGGCGTAGGAAAGGGAAACAGGTAGTTGAGGAGTAAGACGATTGAGATTGAAAGCAAGTGCAGGATAGTAAGCTAATATCAGGCAAGTGTTCTGAACTCTCTCGAGATATTGTAATTCTTGACAGTCTTGTTGACATTGCAAGTGCTGTGAAGCACGGAAACCTAAATCCTGATTTCAGTTATTGTTCTTGAGCTATGAACCATATTCTTTCTAATCCATTGATTATTGTATACCCAAACAAGAACCACAAATCTACGATACTACTCCACAAATACATACAAACTAAATACCAGACACTGAACTGAATTATTATATACTCAATCCATGATATCTTATGCTTTGAAAGACCAAATCCTTGAAATCCTGAAATGTTGTTTCCTTTGTTATCCAATTCTTTCATTACCCAGCATTCAAGCTTTGAAAGTACCTTGTTGATCCTTACAAGGATTGAAATCCTTTCATTGTTAAACATTTATTGTTGTTAATGATTTCGGTTATTGTTTATTATTGCATATTCTGTTATTATGTTAGAATTGGATTGTTTTTATAAAATTGTGGACCAGATTCGTGGTCAGACCATATAATGGTCAAGTTAGGCCAATGTGTGCATTGGATCCAGTAGTTAGAGCAATGCTTGTGTGCCTTGCTCGGGGTTAGTGCGTGACTGATCAGCAACCTAACCTTGGTTTTTAAATTAAAAGTATAATATCCAATTCTAAATCATAATCCATTGTTCACTTGATATCATAAACATATTCACCTGATGATCATTATTCTCAGTTTTGTCAATGTGACTTGCTGAGCTAGTTAGCTCATTTGTGTGATGTTGTTTATATTCTTTCCAGTAAAAAGGAACCAGTTGGTAAAGAGGATCCCCAGTCCAGCGCGAGAGCTAGGGGTTCATGTTGAGAAAGCTGAGCTAGTAGGCTTCTTTTGGAATAATTTAAGTTTGTAAAAGTTTGTAATAATGTTTAATACTCAGTTTGAATTTGAAATAGTTGGGATTTGAACGGTTTGTAATATATAGTGTGTTTGGCTTGTGTGCATACTTTAACTTGTTGCGGTCCGTGGTGATTGGTAAGTTGGGTCATTACATATATTATTATTATCTTTATTATTGTTATAAGCAGGTTATAATTAAGGTGTTTGTGTGGACCCCAAACTTCTGACCCGGGTTTGGAGGGCGCCACAGGTTTGGTATCAGAGCTACAGGTTATAAGTCACTGACACAAGCCTAGGTTAACGGGAATGGGTAAAGGGTTAGGATTAGAAGTAAGACATAGGATGATAGAACGTTGAGAGGTTGAGTGTTTCAGTATATCAGGTATTAGTGTAAATTGCGTCGTGGTACGAGATTCTTATATTACGATATAATTTCAGATAGCAGAGATGGCCGACTCTTTTGTTCCCGTATCAGCTGATCATTCAGAGCCTTCAGTTGGAGCACCAGCATCGGATCCACGTCCTGTTATTCCACCAGCATTTGCTATTCTACCCCCACCGGTATTGCAGCCCGTACCATTGCAGGCTATTCCACCTCCAGGCATGAGGCCACCTGTCAGAGGACCCCCACCTGCTGATTCAGGCTTTACTAGTCATTCAGTCACAGGAGTACCTTTCCAGTTGTCTTCCTATCCTGTTCCATATCATCAGTTTGAGGCTTGCCTTATGGAGCAGCGATTCCTACAGGGTCAGATCCAGGAGTTATTGCATATCATGCGTACCAGAGAGATGGGGAGTGGTGAGAGGCGACTTAGGGAGAGGCTCCAGGCATTTCATAGAGCAGCTGCTGTGAGGATTGCTAAGGCTACACATGAGGACATCACCCCTGATTTCCTAGTGGAGTGGGCTAAGTAGGTTCTAGAGGAGCTTGAGGAGATAGGAGGTCCAGATTTGCCATGAGCCAGAGTTTCTGAGATGGAGATGCTGAGCAGTGTTGTATGGTTATGTAGTATGGATAGTAGTGTGTAGTGTGTATCAGAAGACTTTTGAGTTGTATTTATAGACTAGCAATGCTGACTAGTGAGTAGGTTGTTGTACCCTTTTTGCTTTGACTTTCGAAGCGTCTTTACGCTTGTACTACCCTAAAACTTTTGATCTATATATATCAATACCTTTTTCCTTTCCAACACTGTCATTTATTTTATCGCACCTGTTTTACCTTACCTTATTTATTGCACCAGTTATACCCTGTGATACCATGTGCCCTGTTTTCCATAACTGTTTATATTCTGTAAAGAAGCATGCAATTTATTTAGTCACAACTGTTTTCAAAAAGAAATATTTCTGTTTTGCAAAACTATTCTTTTATGTAAAAGATTGATTCAAAAGCTAAATAAGTTGATTGATTCTTTACAGAAAATGCTTCCCAGAAGAAATACCCGCACCAACACCCAGAATGAAGAAACCAACAACAATAATAACCAAGATGATACAACCCTAAATGTGAACCCAGGACCGATGGACCCAGCAATAGCCCAGATTCTTCAAATCTTGGCCCAACAAACAGTTCACCTGGCACAACAACAACAAAGACAGACCAATCCCCAGGTAACTTTCAAAACTTTTCAGGCAATAAACCCACCAGAATTCAAGGGTTCCTTAGAGCCAATTGAAGCAAATGTTTGGTTAAAGGAAATAGAAAAGGCATTTGCCTTAGTGAAAGTGAAAGAGGAACAGAAGGTTGAGTTTGCAAGTTACTATCTGAAGAATGAGGCCGCCTATTGGTGGGAAATGGTGAAGACACTGGAAGGCACAGATGTTATTAGTTGGGAAAGGTTCAAGGAATTGTTTTTAGAAAAGTATTTTCCTTAGTTTGTTCAGGATCAAATGGAGTTGAAGCTTTTAGAGTTAAAGCAAGGGAATATGTCGGTAACAGATTATGAGGGGAAGTTTGAGGAATTGTCAAGGTATGTGCCGTCGTATGTTGATACTGATAGAAAGAAAGCTAAGAGATTCCAGCAAGGCTTGAAGCCATGGATCAGGGGGAAGGTAGCTATTTTTGAATTGGATACCTATGCCGGGGTTGTACATAAGGCTGTGATCGCAGAGACAGAGAGTGAGATGTTCCAGAAAGATAAGGAAAGCAAGAAAAGGAAACTTGAGGGAAGTGAGGGTCAGTCACAAACAGGGAAGTTTCCAAATTTTAAGTAGGGCAAGTTTCAGCCAGGGAGAAATTTTAATTTCAGGAGACAAAATGCAGGAGACGGAGGCCAGGGCAATCGTCCAGCTAATGTGAATCCGCCGAATCAGTTGAGATTAACTTTTCCAGATTGTCAAGTATGTGGAAAGAAGCATGGAGGAGTTTGTAACAAGTTGAATGTGGTATGTTTTAAATGCAACCAGAAAGGGCACTACTCGAGGGAGTGCCGAAATCAGCCAGCAAGAGAGCCAGCAAATAAAGATCAACCTATCCGGAATCCAGCAGTGAAAGTTCCAGTCATTCGATTTACATGCTTTAAATGTGGGAAGCCAGGACATATGGCCAGGGATTGCAAGACACCAGCCCCAGTTAGTAATGCATTGAGAATTATGGGATCTACCCCAACAGTGAATGAGACTCCGAGGGCTAGAGTTTTTGACATGTCGGTGAAGGATGCGATCCAGGATACGGATGTCGTGGCAGGTACGCTTAATGTGAACTCTTTATGTGCCAAAGTGTTAATAGATTCGGGAGCAACTCGATCGTTTGTTTCACAAGATTTTGTTAGTAAATTAAATTGTCCAGTTGAGTGCTTAAATGAAATAATGACTGTGGAGTTAGCAAATCAAGAACGTGTAGCTGTGAATCAAGTTTGTGAGAATTGTGAGGTTGAGATTTTTGGTAGTAAGTTTTGTGTAGATTTGATACCATTTAAGTTAGGAGAATTTGATGTGATATTAGGGATGGATTGGTTATCTAAGCATGATGCTCAGATAGATTGTCGAAATAAGAAAGTGATGGTGAAAATGCCAGACGAAAGAATAGTAACGTTCAAAGGTCAGAAACAAGTAAAGAAGTTCTTAACGATGATTCAAGCCAAGAAGTTACTACGGCAAGGATGCGAGCATTTCGTAGCATACGTGATTGACAAAAGTCAGGAGCCAGCAAAACATGAAGATATCCCAGTAGTGAATGAATTTCCAGACGTATTTCCCGATGAATTGCCAGGACTTCCTCCAGATAGAGAAATTGAATTTGCGATCGACTTAGCATCTGGAACAGAACCAGTATCCAAGGCCCCGTACAGAATGGCGCCTGTTGAGATGAAAGAGCTAGCAAAGCTATTGCAGGAATTGTTAGAGAAAGCAGTAATCAGACCCAGCGTATCCCCGTGGGGTGCACCGGTATTATTTGTCAAGAAGAAAGATGGAAGCATGAGACTGTGCATCGACTATAGGGAGCTCAACAAGTTGACAATCAAGAATAAGTATCCGTTACCCAGAATTGATGATTTGTTAGACCAATTGAAGGAAGCCAAGTATTTCTCCAAGATTGATTTAAGATCGGGATATCATCAACTGAAGATCAAACCAGAAGATATACCAAAGACAGCTTTCAGAACAAGGTATGGACATTACGAGTTTTTAGTGATGTCTTTTGGATTGACCAACGCCCCAGCAGCGTTTATGGACCTGATGAACAGAATTTTCAAGGAATATTTGGACAAGTTCGTTATAGTATTTATAGATGATATTTTAATCTATTCAAAGACGGAGGAGGATCATGCGGAACATTTAAGGACAACTTTGGAGATTTCAAGGAAAAAGAAGTTATATGCTAAATTGTCGAAGTGTGAGTTTTGGCTACAAGAAGTTCAGTTCTTAGGACACATAGTCAGTAACGAAGGGATCAAAGTGGACCCGGCAAAGATCGAAGCAATTACGAATTGGGGGAGACCGAGAACACCCACTGAGGTAAGAAGTTTCTTGGGATTGGCAGGATATTATCGACGATTCGTTCAGAATTTCTCAAGGATTGCCACACCATTAACAAAGCTTACACGAAAGAATGAAAAGTTTATATGGAATAACAAGTGCGAAGAAAGTTTTCAGGAATTGAAGCGGAGATTAATCACAACACCTGTGTTGTCACTTCCAGACGATCAAGGGAATTTCGTAATTTATAGCGATGCTTCCTACAAAGGATTATGATGTGTTCTTATGCAGCACGACAAGGTGATTGCGTATACGTCAAGGCAATTGAAACCATACGAACAAAAGTATCCTACTCATGACTTGGAGCTAGCAGCTATAGTTTTTGCTTTGAAGATTTGGAGACATTATTTGTATGGAGAAAAGTGTGAGATTTTCACGGATCACAAAAGTTTGAAATATATATTTACCCAGAAGGAACTTAATATGAGGCAAAGGAGATGGTTAGAATTAATCAAGGATTATGATTGCTCGATTAATTATCATCCCGGTAAGGCGAACGTGGTGGAAGACACATTAAGTCGGAAGGAAAAGTTAAATGAGTTATCAGTACCTGAAGATATAAATAAGGAATTTCTGAAATTGGAATTGGAAATTAGAGTTTGCGAACCTGAGGAAGCGAAAGTGTACAGTATGACTTTCCAGCCGGAGTTGTTGGAGAAAATAAAGAAATGTCAGAAAGATGTAATGGATCAAGATATAAATCGTTTGGTAGGTGAAGAATTATGCACGCAGAAGGATGATCAAGGCATTTTGAGATTTTCATCTAGAATCTGGATTCCACCAGTGACGGAGTTAAAGAATGAAATTTTACAAGAAGCACATAGTTCAAGATATTCCATCCATCCAGGGAGTACCAAAATGTACAGAGATTTAAAGAAGAATTATTGGTGGCCAGATATGAAGAGAGAAATTGCGGAATGAGTTAGCAAATGTTATACCTGTCAGAGAGTTAAAGCAGAGCATCAAAGACCAAGCGGATTGCTACAGCCATTGGAGATTCCAGAGTGGAAGTGGGAACATATTACCATGGATTTCATAGTTGGATTACCAAGGACAAGGGCTAATCATGATGCCATTTGGGTTATAGTGGATAGACTTTCCAAGTCAGCTCATTTTCTGCCTATAAATGAAAGATTTTCGCTCGACAAGTTGGTCCATATGTACCTAAAAGAAATTGTAGTTCGTCATGGAGTTCCAGTGTCTATCGTATCTGATCGAGATCCAAGGTTTAATTCAAGATTCTGGAAGAGTTTTCAAGAATGTTTGGGAACAAGACTGAATATGAGTACAGCTTATCACCCCCAAACGAATGGCCAAAGTGAAAGAACGATCCAGACAATCGAGGATATGTTACGTGTTTGTGCGATTGATTTCAAAGGAAGTTGGGATGAACATTTACCTCTGGTAGAGTTTGCTTACAATAACAGTTATCATGCCAGCATTGGAATGCCACCCTATGAAGCCCTTTATGGACGCAAATGTAGATCTCCAATAAATTGGGACGAAGTAGGAGAACGCAAGATACTTGGACCTGAACTGGTACAGCAGACAAAGAAAGTTGTTGAACGTATCCAGAAAAGATTAATAGCCGCTCAAAATCGTCAGAGGAAATATGCAGACCAATCAAGGAAAGACATGGAATTTGAAGAAGGAAGCTTGGTATTACTGAAAGTATCACCATGGAAAGGACTAACGAGGTTTGGAAAGAAAGGGAAGCTAAGCCCAAGATATGTCGGACCTTTTGAGATCCTAAAGTGCGTTGGCAAAGTAGCTTACGAATTGGCGTTACCTCCACACATGGAGCACATTCACAATGTTTTTCATGTATCGATGCTCAAGAAATATAATTCAGACTCCAGGCATGTAATAGAATATGAGCCAATAGAGCTTCAGCCAGATTTATCATATGTAGAGAGTCCGATAGAGATTCTAGAGGCAAGAGAGAAAGTATTGAGAAATAAAGTGGTAAAGTTAGTAAGAGTATTGTGGAGAAACCCAAAGGTTGAAGAGTCAACCTAGGAGTTAGAAAGTGATATGAGAGAAAAGTACCCTCATTTGTTTTCTTAGAGATTCTGAGGACAGAATCCTTTTAAGGGGGGAAGGATGTAATATCCGGGATATATCGTGTAATTATTTTTGCTATTATATAATTATTATGTGTGTTCAGTATCTATTCTGTGAGTTAATTGTTAAGTGTTATCTGTACTTGAATATTCAAAAATAATATTAATTGAGTATTTTAATTTTTATATGTCCAAAATAAAATATAGATAATTGTCATATCTTCCTAATTATTTTTATGTTGGTTTATGGATTTATAAGAATCATATGAAATTTCTAAAATATTTTTCCGGGTAATTAAAATCTATTTTATAAAAACGAGAACCAACCGACGTCAACCGTTGTTACGTTTTTGGATCCCGAAACTCGTTCGAGAACTCCTTCCTAACCTAATTGTAATATTCCGAGCATATTCCATATTTCGACTTTTTCGATCCGGCTTACGGTTTGTCCTGCGCGGGTCCCGGCGCAATATTTTCGATACAATATTCATTTCGGTAAATCAATAAAACCCGTATTTTCGATAAACGGGAGCTTTTTATTAAACTATCCCAATTATCACTTCGTAATACGTGTAACCAGGCCCTGAGACCATGACCACAGTACAAATTGTACTGATTTGGATAATTATCCCGAAAACCGATACCGTTTGGATCAGTTTTTACAAATAAACGTACCGTTTTATATCCGGAATGATCCAACGGGATACAAATTTTCCATAATTATAAATAGCCTTTTACCATATTTTATTTCGTATCAAAATCATTTGCAGATAGTTAATTATATAATTTTCAGAGAAAAGCCCTAATTTCTTAAAAATGTTCTAAGAATCAAACAGCAAAACGAAGGCGTTACCGATATCTGTTTTTAAAGCTTGAGTAACCAAAACGAAGGATTTGAGGTGTTCTATCAGATTCTGAGCTTTGTTTCACTGCAGAAATCAAGGTTATTTTTCTAAAAATTTATTTATTTTCGAATTTATTTTATTAAAAATATGAATTTTTGTTCGGATGATTGTTTGTATGATTTGATGATTGCATGTTGTAGAACTTGTTTTCCTGATGATTTTCATATGTCATACGTCTGATTTGGAGTTCAATAACATGCTCAAAAGTGGGTTTAATTTTCGAATTTCAAAATTAGGGTTTATAACCCGTATGAATGTTTTCAATTGAAATTTGGGGGTTTTTGATTCAGGGGTTATTAACTGTTGATTTATAGTGGGTTGTGTTCCTTATAAAATTTGCAATCGATTGATATATAGCTCGTTAACAGAGGATGCTTGAATCGAAGGGAGTTGTGTTTTAAAAATTTGCGATGTTCGCCGGAAACCGGCGATATTCTTGGCCAATTTCCGGCCAGAACAGGGATGATTAGAATGTTTTGAATGCATGAACAAGTTCCTGGTGTTGTGTAGTGTTGATCTGGAGGTGTTGGTGGGGTGAGGACGCCGGGATCGTCTTCTCCGGCCACCCCCAATTTTCCGGCGACTGAAACTGCAAAATTGCAGTTTAGTCCCTGTATTTTTGGAGATGGTGAAGTTTAGTCCCTGTAGTTTGCAAAGTTTTCAAAAATAGGATTCCTGTTTATAAAATGTTTAAAAATCATATTTCCTATTTATTTTTATTATAAAAATTCATTTTTAATTTCTGAAAATTCTGAAAATTATTATTTTAATTCCGAAAATTATTTTTAATTCACAAATAAATCTGAATTAATTAGTTAATTAATTTCAGTTAATTTAATTGATTAATTGGTCAATTAATTCAAAAATTAATTGATTAATTGATTTAATTAATTATTAATTGATTTTAATTAGTTATTTAATTAGATTTAATTATTTAAAAATGATTTAAAAATTCTGAAAAATAGTTTCGAGCTTTAAAATATTATTCTAAATTATTTTCAAGGCTCGATAATTATTCTAAAATTATTTTGGAGCCAGAATGGGCCAACCGAACGCTGTTTATTATTCCGAAATTGATCCAACGACCCGTTTTAATTCCGAAAAATGTTTTAAAAATCATTTTAAATACCCGAAAGCATATTTATGACCCGAGACTTCTTTATAGATGATATGTCATTGATTACATGATGTATTATGTGTTATACGTGACCTGTTATTTGACTATCGGTCTATATATTCGGTGTTTACTTGGTTATTGCATAGATTTCAATCCGTTAATCGGATTTGGGTAAAACGAAGGGTAGATAGAAGTATGTGTTGAATAGAATCCTGTGAGTTGATGATTGATAGATGCTTATGATATGTGAGCAGAAGAGGGAAGGCATAGGAAAGGGAAACAGGTAGTTGAGGAGTAAGACGATTGAGATTGAAAGCAAGTGCAGGATAGTAAGCTAATATCAGGCAAGTGTTCTGAACTCTCTCGAGATATTGTAATTCTTGACAGTCTTGTTGACATTGCAAGTGCTGTGAAGCACGAAAACCTAAATCCTGATTTCAGTTATTGTTCTTGAGCTATGAACCATATTCTTTCTAATCCATTGATTATTGTATACCCAAACAAGAACCACAAATCTATGATACTACTCCACAAATACATACAAACTAAATACCAGACACTGAACTGAATTATTATATACTCAATCCATGATATCTTATGCTTTGAAAGACCAAATCCTTGAAATCCTGAAACGTTGTTTCCTTTGTTATCCAATTCTTTCATTACCCAGCATTCAAGCTTTGAAAGTACCTTGTTGATCCTTACAAGAATTGAAACCCTTTCATTGTTAAACATTTATTGTTGTTAATGATTTCGGTTATTGTTTATTATTGCATATTCTGTTATTATGTTAGAATTGGATTGTTTTTATAAAATTGTGGACCAGATTCGTGGTCAGACCATATAATGGTCAAGTTAGGCCAATGTGTGCCTTGGATCCAGTAGTTAGAGCAATGATGTGTGCCTTGCTCGGGGTTAGTGCGTGACTGATCAGCAGCCTAACCTTGGTTTTTAAATTAAAAGTATAATATCTAATTCTAAATCATAATCCATTGTTCACTTGATATCATAAACATATTCACCTGATGATCATTATTCTCAGTTTTGTCAATGTGACTTGCTGAGCTAGTTAGCTCATTTGTGCGATGTTGTTTATATTCTTTCCAGTAAAAAGGAACCAGTTGGTAAAGAGGATCCCCAGTCCAGCGCGAGAGCTAGGGGTTCATGTTGAGAAAGCTGAGCTAGTAGGCTTCTTTTGGAATAATTTAAGTTTGTAAAAGTTTGTAATAATGTTTAATACTCAGTTTGAATTTGAAATAGTTGGGATTTGAACGGTTTGTAATATATAGTGTGTTTGGCTTGTGTGCATACTTTAACTTGTTGCGGTCCGTGGTGATTGGTAAGTAGGGTCATTGCATATATTATTATTATCTTTATTCTTGTTATAAGCAGGTTATAATTAAGGTGTTTGTGTGGGCCCCAAACTTCTGACCCGGGTTTGGAGGGCGCCACACTATAGCTAGTATGTAGGTGCTTATTATGGAATAAGTTCACTGAACATGACTCGCACAGCTGAACAACTGATGGAGTTCACTCACGTGTCAGCAGTTGTTCACATAGTGATAGTTGTACAAGTATCCTTAGACTTGAGGTCATCATAGTCATCTTGTGTACACTGAACTATGCTTTGGTTTAGTTCTTAGTGTCTAGGGACAATTATTAGGGCTCTACTGGGTATAGGAATTTGTACACGAAGATATTGTATGATCAATAAAGGATCTACCCCTTCCAGTGAAGGAAGCGAATGTTCAAGGCTGATCCACTTATGCTAGTTCAGGAATCTCTGGCCAGAGTAAATGAAATTAGAAAGGAGTTTCTAATTTGCATAGAACTACGCATAGTAAATGGTAAGCAAGTGATTGAATTAGATAGGCTTGACACGAGATCCATGCCTTATATTTAATCGGGACATTGTAGGGTAGAAGGAGTTTATTGTACGGTAACTATTCACTGAATACTATTCACTGAATAGGTTCTTGATATTCTAAGCAGTGAATTCATATTATCCGGATAGTCGCGATATGCTGAGAAGTATCCCTCACGATGTAGAATAAATGTGATTAATTAATTAATCATATTTAATAAATTAGAGAATTTATATAAATAATGATAAAATAGTTTTATTATTATTTATTTCTACTACCGGCTTAATATTGAACCTACAGGGTCACACCATAAAAATAGAATGATTTAATGGTGGAGGAATTAATTAATAATGGCTAAATAATTATTTATTTGTGAAATAAATAATTAATTGGCAAATTTAATAATTGATTAAATGAGATTTAATTGATTATAAATTAATTAAGAAAAGTTCTTAATATTATTAATTAAAGGATTTAATTTTTGGAAATTAAATCAAGAGAGAGAATTATTTCTAAAGTGTTTAGAAAAAGGATTAATGATTAAAAGGTGTTTTAATTATTAATGAGAATAATAAATGGGATAATAATAATAATATTTATGGGAAAATTTCAGCTGAAAATTTTGCCTATAAATACACTATTATAGACCCTAATTTTATTCTAACCACAAAAAACCAAAAAAGTTTGGAAAACCCAATTCTTTCCACCTCCTTCCTCCTCCTTAACATCGTTTTCTTGGTGGATACCGGTGGAGTGCTTCACACTTGAGAAGCAACTGCTAAGGATCTCTGATAGTTGTCTCCGAATTATTTTAAAAGGTTAGATTCGATCCCTCGAATTTTTATTCACGATTTATATGCTTTTATTTGGATTTTGTATGTGTAAAAGTGTTTTGCCATGCCCCCGCTGCGTTTAAAATCCAACAGTGTCGATTTGTGAAAGATCAACAAGTATACTATCAAGAGCAAGTATCTATTACCTCAAATTACTGATTTACTTAGTCCGATAGAAGAGGTAAATTATTTTCTAAAATTGATTTAAGATTTGGGTATTACCCATTTGAAGATTAAACCTATGAACATATCAAAGATAATTTTCAGAACTAAGTACCGTTCTTGTATTGTCATTGAGATTAACCAATATACCTGTAATATTTGAACTCGATAGACAGAATCTTTAAAGAATATCTGGATGAGTTGTAATTATGTTACTTAAAGTCAACAGAGGACCATGCGAAGCATTTAATGACAATTGGGGAGTCAGAGAAGAAAGAAGTTGTATGTAAAGTTTACCAGATGAAAGTTTTAATGGTAAAAAGCATAAATAATTAGTGAGAAGGAGACTAAAGGAGATCCAGAAGAAATTAAAGTTATTATGAATAAAGGAAGGCCAAAAGCACCAATAAAAGTAAGAAATTTTATCATGGGCCGGTTACTATCGGAAATTTGTGCAAGATTTCTTGAAAGTTGCAATATCTTGGACGAAGCTAACCAGGAAAAGCAAGAAGTTTTGTGAAATGGAGAAGGGTGAAGGGAAAGTTTTATGGAGTTAAATGAAAGAATGGTTTCAACACCTATTTTATTAATTTAAAAGTATCAAGGAGGTTTGGTAGTTTATAGTGATGTTTCTCATTAGGGAATAGGATGTGTGTTAATGCAACACAATAAAGTTATTATATATGCATCCAGACAACCAAAACCTTATGAGCAGAAGTATCCTACCCATAATTTGGGATTAACGGTAATAATATTCGTTTTGAAAGATTTGGGAAACATGATATGTATGGAGAAAGGTGTAAGATCTATACGGGCCATAAGAGGTTGAAGTATGTATTCATGAGGAAAAGCAAAGATAGAGGAAAGCAATAACGAACATAGAAACTATACCGGAAGAATTTTCTATGGAATTTCAGAAGTTGGAATGGGGAGTCAGAGTTTATAATCCAAACAGGAGCAAGGATGGATAGTATGACCTTTCAGTCGAAGTTGTTAAGAGAAAGATAAGGAGATGTCGAAAGAAGATAATGGATCACGATGTTAGCAGTAGTGAGAGGAAATTTTTGTGCCCTAGAGAACGATCACGATATCCCCAGGTTTTCTTCCAGTACTTGGATGTTATAAGTAAAAGGGTTAAGAACTGAGATCCCACGGGAAATTCACAATATAAAGAATTTTATTTACTGAAGAAATGCCAAGACATACGAGAATTTAAAGAAAAACAGTGATAACCAAGTACAAGAAGGAAATTTCAAAATGGATTAAGAAGTGGTGGATATGTCAAAGAATTAAGACGAAGTATTGGAAGCCTAGTGGACAAGGCAGACCAAAGAGTGGTTTTACAAGAAGCGAATCGTAAAATGTACCAGTAATGTTGATAGAGAAAAGGAATGAAATTATGAGATTATGTACGGATTATTGGGAGTTTAACAAAATAGCGAATAAGAAAAGGTGACCCTTATAAAGAAATAATTACTTACAAGACCTAATTCACAAAGTATGTTACATTTCGGGGATTAATTTAAGACCCGACTTGAGAACATATCAGAGATTACGACTAAAGAGAGTTATGAGCATTACAAGCTCCGGTGATATTAGGTGAAATAATAAGTGTATCGGTTGTCTATAAGGAATTAAGGAACATGTTGTATAAGGAGTACTCAGATAAGTGAATTATATTTATTGATAACATCTGCAGCTATTCAGGGAACTATACGTTGAGTCTTCAAGAATGAAATTTTGACTAAGGTTAACAAAAGATTCCGAATTAATCCATTAACAACTACCTAAGCAAAGCCGTATGATAACAGATGCATGATGCCGACAGAAAGGATTGGATGTAATTAAGACCACCGAGGAATTAATAAATGAATTGAAAAAAAATGGAATCTGAAGTCCAAATACTTAAAGGTGATAATCCGTGAATCTATGAGATTATTTTGCAGCCCTAACTGATGAAAAAGAGTAAGAAATGTTTAAATGTTTGGAAACCAAGTTGAAAACGAGCACCACCTATCATCCTTAAACGAATAGTCAAAGTGAGGAAGCGATTCAGGAAAACAAGATATGTGGAGAGGTTGAGTTTTAAGGAAAATTGGGATGATCATTTATCATCAATGTCAGCTTTGGAATGCTACTTTACCAAGCCTTATGTGGACGCAAGTGTAGGTCCCCACTGTATTGAGATAAAATGGGAAAAAGGAAGTTGTTAAATTCTACGATAATTCAGCACACCAGGGGCGTAGTGTTATTGATTGAAGAAGTTTGGGATAGACAAAGCCCGAAGGTGGATTTGTATCGAGAGATTGTATGGGTATAGAAATAGGATTATTAGTGTTAGTAAAAGTTTTACTTTAAAGAAGGTTGGATAGATCTGAATAGAGAGGACAAGTTGAGTCATAAATTTAGTAAACCATTTGAGGTATCGATAAATATTGATAAAGTTATTCATGAGTTGATATTACCGTCACAGCAGTGTGTACATGTAATATGTTTGGCCTGTTATGGTCAAAGCGATAAGTATCCGATTTAAATTCAGTGATTAATTAGGAGCTAATGGGCTCTTGTCCAAGTTTGTTCTGCATATAGTAATCGATTCAAATTCTTGATCGTTAAAGGCGAGTCCTTGGGAAATAAATGTATATCTATGGTGATTATATTTGAAAGCCTCGAGTAGAAGAGTCTGCTTGGAAATTAGGGTCAGATATGCTTGACAAATATCCTCACTTGTTTAGTTAGATCAGATTCTGAGGACATAATCTTTTAAGGGGGGAAGGATATAGCGACTCGTGTATTGTTGAATTATTTAAATATTTAATTATAGAAATTATTAAATAAATAAAATATGTGTGTTGGTTTTGACCGCTATGTGTTGTTTGATTATTATCCATATGTGATTTATGGTATACCGGGTTGTCCGCGTGATTAATTATGGGATTGTATTGAATTGTTTGTACTTTTAAAAGTGGATTTAGTGCAAATTTATTTGCATAAATATTGGGAATGTCTCTAAAATTGTTTTTATGACTTTATAGTTACAATAATTATTTTTTTAGGATTTTATAAAATTGAGAAATCAATATTTCATTAATTATTTAATTATAAATGATTTTTCAGAGTGTGTTTAATGGTAAAATCCGTATTTAAATATGGAAATCTTCAAAAATCATGAAACTTATATTTTATTTATTTCATATTATTTTGAGAATTTTAAAATTATTTTGGTAATTTTAGGTTTAATTTTTATCCGCGCGTTATTTCGTTTTATTGATAAAAGCGGGTATAAGTGGCATCCCAGAAATTGTGTTAAAACTTCAAAAATTTTGTTTTCATTTACTCCGGAATATTTCTAGCATTTTAGGATTATTATTATAATTTATCGAATTTGTTTTAAAAATGACCCGGTTCGTTAATTTCAGAATTCGTGGTGATTATCGGGTCCCCGGGTATTCAGGGACACGTGTTAACATCTAATAAAAGATTTTAACACGTATCCATTTAAAAGACACGTGCGGGCTACAGATTAACCCCCAAAACATCATCTCTTTCTCCTCTGTATCGTCTCAATCTCTCTTACTCGTCTCAGTCCCTCTTCCTTGCAATATTCCCTGTTCTTCCTTTCTTTTTCCGCTCCTTTCTCCGTTTTCTTCTCCTGGTCGCGGCTTTCTTTTCCGGCTGATTTTCCGATAATTGCCGTTTGTTCCTGATGATTCCAGTTCGGTGAATATATATATATCCGTATGTATATGTGCGTATCTGTGTGTGCTATTACGTGTGTGTGGTTGTCAGTTGAGATTTTGAGTGTTGTGGTGGTGTTTTGCTGCCTGTTTCTGTGTTCTTCCGGCCACGATGGTTGGCCCGTGTTTGGCGCGTGTATACGCGCGTGTTGCCATGTTCATTTCGGGAATTTTAATTATTTTATTTAATTCTGCAGGTGTTTAATTAATTGGTTTCATGAAAATAACATATATTTGTTACGAGGAAGTATGGATATAATCGGTGGAATTCGTGTAGGATGTTCGTTATAAATGAAAACCCGCGAATTCTGCTGCCGTCGGCGATGAGCCTCGGCGAGCCGACGGTGGACGGTGATGAATTTATTCTGAGTCCTAATTTTTATAAAATAAATAAATATAAAATGCGAATAATAATTAGTAATATTATTGAATTGGTGACTGGGAAAGTATGGATGCTGGTTGTTGTGATTATGGATTGTTGTGATGAATTGACGTCGATGATGTGTCGACGGGTAGTATGATAAACAAAGGAAACGCTGCCCGATTTTCGGGAACTGAGCTACGTAAATACAAAAATGTACCCGATGATTATCGGGATGTTGAGTGACTATATCTATATATATGTGTGTGTTTTATATGAAACTTGAATGTACGATGTAATGAAATATTTTGCCAAATCGATAACCCTGATTTCGTAAAATAAAGAGTATATATATATATATTTTCTGAAAACAAACACCAAACCGATTTCTCGAGAACTTGAACCCTGACTATGGGATATGTTATTATGTTGTACTAATGTATATAATTACGAGTCGGGTTTGAATATTTATGGGTAGAATTGGTGTCGAGAATATATCAAGCATACCTAAACGTCTAACGTAGGGTATTTCAACCCTGTAGGTTATAGTTGGAAACCTAGAAGTGGACATTGGACTAAAGATGACCTAGTAGGCAGTCGACGAGCTCAGTAGAGTTTCAACAGAAAAACCTGAGTGTCGAAGTCGAATCCAATGGGATCTAATGGTTGGACGTTAGAGCCAGAGCAGCAGAGTCGACTCAGAGTTGATCAGTAATAGTTGTAAAGCCTGTAAGGCAAGTATTTCTAAACTTTTCTCCAAAATACATCGCAAATATTTTCGAATTGTTTCATAACATGTCGTTATTATGCAAGATAACTCCTGTTTTAAATTGCAAGTGCTTTAGACTATTTACCTTTGAACCCTGATTTTTCTTGATCTTGAGCCGTAAGCCTTATTCTTTGTAAACCATCCTTTGTTAATCCTCAAGATACCAAATCACACAAATATGATACTACTCCCCAAATGTATAACTACCAAACACTGGAAGAAAATTGTTTGAAAACACAGAAACTTTTATACTCCAGCCATTCTTTAAAACATCAAAGAACTATACCTCGAAAAATCACTATTTATCTAATACCTGATTCTTTACCGATTGAAAGCCGTTTCTTTTACATACCCCGATATACCCTTGTAATATCTATGAGTTTCCTTACGTTTTATTCAAATGTTTAATCATCATTGATTATGATCTTGTGTTATCGAATTATATTGTTTATCGTATTGAACTGCTTTGGGATTGGATAGTTTTTTATATGTGGACCAGATTCGTGGTCAGACCATACCAATGGTCAAGTTAGGCCAATGTGTGCCTTGGATCCAGTAATTAGAGCAGTGCTGTGTGCTTTGCTCAGGGTTAGTGCATGACTGATCAGCAGCCTAACCTTGGTTTTAAAACTTAAAATGACAATTCTAATGATTAGTTAAAAAGAAACTGGATTCCTCTGAATCATTTCATTTGATTATTGCTTAACCTCAGTTATCCTTATTAAGACTTGCTGAGCTAGTTAGCTCACCCTTGCGATTCTTTTATATATTTTACAGTTGAAAAGAATATGGATGATAGTGAAGTCCTCAGTCCAAAAGTACGGGCTAAGGTTCCAGTTGAGTTGGATCGAGCTAGCAGAAGCTTCATACGGTAGAGAGATAGTCAGATTGTAAGAATGATTTTATTATCAGTTGTAAAGTTAAATTAGTTGGGATTTGGTACAATGTAATAAATTAAGGTTGTGGCTTGTTTTCATACTTTAACCTGTTGCGATCCGTGGTTTTGTGAAGCAGGGTCATTATAAATAATATTTCTTATACAGGTGTATGTATATTATGTGTGGTGTGGACCCCAAACTTTTGACCCGGGTTTGGAGGGCACCACATATGTGCTTGTCATCAGTGGTCATTAAAGTTCACTGACGGACTCTTTTATTCTCACGGTTTATTTGTTTGTGTTTCAGGTACTTAGTACAATGGGTGCAGCAACACGAACGAAAGCCTTGATGGATTTTTCTCAACCTAAGATCAATGACATTCAATCTAGCATTGTCCGACCAGCTATCACAGCTAATACCTTTGAGATCAAGCCCGACATAATTCAATGGGTGCAGAATTTAATCCAGTTTAGGGGTTCTCCAACTGAAGATCCCAATATGCACATTAGGGATTTCATTGAGATCTGCGACACCTTCAAGTTCTAAGGTATTTCTGAAGATGCTGTGAAGCTGAGACTGTTCCCATTCTCTCTGAAGGACAAGGCTAAGAGCTGGTTACACTCTCTACCAGGTGGTTCGATTACTACTTGGGAAGATCTTGCTTTGAAGTTTCTTACTAAATTCTTTCCTATGGCGAATACAGCTGCACTCAGGAATGCTATTACTCAATTTGCGCAGCAAACGGGAGAATCACTATGTGAAGCTTAGGAGCACTACAAGGAGATGCTTGGGAAGTGTCCTCATCATGAAATGCCTGATTGGATGATCATCAATTGTTTTTACAATGGGTTGGGAGCACAGTCCAGACCCATGCTCGATGCAGCATCAGGCGGAGCATTATGGGCAAAGAGCTATGAGGAAGCTTATGATCTAATTGAACTGATGTTTGCTAATGAATATCAGTATCCAACCCAGAGATGTCCACAGGGCAAGGTAGCAGGAGTTTTTGAAGTGGAAACAACTACGGCTATCATTGCTCAACTAAAGGCGTTATCTATGAAGATCGATTCTCTGGCTAACTATGGTGTTAAACAGATAATTAGTGTTTGTGAGCTGTGTGCAGGTCCGCATATGACGGAGCAATGCGCTATATCTCGTGACTCAGCTCAGTTTGTGAGCAACTTTCAGAGATAGAAGCAACCAGTTCTAGACACTTATCATCCTGACAACTGGAATCATCCTAACTTCAGCTGGAGTAACAATCAGAATGTGATGCAACAGCCATTCCAGCGGTTTGGAAATAAGCTATTCAACCCTCCTGGTTTTCAGCAACAAATTACACCAAAACAACAAACTCATGGTGCATGTCTATCTTCAAATGAAAAATCTGAATTGGAGGAGTTGCGACTTATGTGCAAAAACCAGGCTCTTATATGCCAAAGCCAGGCTGTTTCTATCAAGACTCTGGAGAACCAAATAGGGCAAATTGTTAATGCCTTATTGAATCGACCACCAGGAACGCTTCCTAGTGATACAGAATTAAATCCAGGCAAGAGGGAGGTTGAAGAATAGGTGAACGCCATCACCTTGAGGTCTGGAAAGGTCGCAAGCCACCAAATTCAGCAAGACGAGGAGCCTGAAAAATCTCAAGTTTCAGAAAATGCAGTTGTGGCTGAAGAAGAAGTGTAGAAGGAAGCAGATGTGGAACCAAGGAAGACTACTGTGGAACATACTCCTCCTGAGGGTAATACAGGGGAGAAACATATCTATCCTCCATCTCCTTTTCCTAAGAGGCTGCAGAAGAAAAAGCTGGATAAGCAATTTGAGAAGTTTTTGGAGGTGTTCAAGAAACTTCATATCAATATACCTTTCGCTGAAGCTCTTGAACAGATGCCTAGCTATGTGAGGTTTATGAAAGGTATTCTCTCTCAGAAAGTGAAGCTCGATGACTTAGAGACCGTTGCTCTAATGGAGAAATGCAGTGCTGTGCTGCAACAGAAGTTGCCTCCGAAGCTTAAAGATCCTGGAAGCTTCACTATTCCTTGCACCATCCGAAACTTGTCGTTCGACAAGTGTTTATGTGATTTAGGAGCGAGCATCAATCTGATGCCCTTATCTATCTTCAATAAGCTTGGTCTGCCTGATCCGAAACCAACATACATGTCATTGCAACTAGCTGACCCTTCCATCGCTTATCCACGAGGTATAGTGGAGGTTGTCTTGGTCAAGGTGGATAAACTCATCTTCTCTGCTGACTTTGTAATTCTTGATTTCGAGGAAGATAAGAAGATTCCCATTATCTTGGGAAGACCATTCTTGCCTACAGGCCGAACTATGACCGATATGCAAAAATGAGAGCTTTCGATGAAGGTTTACGATTAAAAGGTCACTTTTAATGTGTTCAAGGAAATAAAGTTACCCACGGCTAAAGAGGAGTGCTTTAAAGTAGAGTGGGTTGACTCTGTAGTAAATTCAGACCCTGAGCAATTGCCAAAGTCAGATACCTTAGAGAGATCCTTAATAGGGGAATCAGTTATTGAAGATAAAGAAGGAGGAGAGCAATTGCAGGATTTGAATGCACCTCCGTGGATGAGGAAGTTGGATATACCATTCGATTCTCTTGGGTTAGCAGAGCTGAAAATTTCTCAGGAGCATTTTGAACCATTTATTCAAGAAGCTCCCACACTTGAGCTCAACCGAATGCCAGATCACTTGAGTTATTTATTCTTAGGTGCACCCCATGATAAAGGGTTGGGATATATTCTTGATGATATAGAGAGTGGCTGGACGGATATTCCCATTCCTACAGAGGGTTCTTCTCATGTGCAACAGGTAGTTGATAGGACTGGTGTTGGTGATGCACAGTATAGAAGATTGACTAGGCGTAGGGAGGCCATGCATGTCATCCACCGATATTTTGCTGAAGATTTGACACACACTTTTGGTACTGTTGTTCGAGACACTGGTGGCGAGGTTGATTGGCCACCTGATCCTCCACTTGACGAGGGTGATTCTCCCGCTAATTAGGTATGCCTGAAATCCATATTATTACCTTCAATAAGGACATTGAAAATTTTAAGTTTGGGGGTGATAATGTAAGGATTAGTAGTGTGTGTGTCTATATAGATTCATATTGCATGTTTAGTTGTAGTTCATTCATATTTTTGCATGATTGTTCATTTAGGACATATTTGTTTGCATTTTTGTTTGTGTTATTATGTGAGTCCATGTAGTTGCATTTTCATGCATATGCCATGATCCCTTTGTGTTGCTTTACCGATTAATATATGATATTGATGCGAGTGTAGTGATAGTGTTAGAGTGATGTTGAATCTTGTTAAGTTGACATGCATGCTAGAAACATTTGTAATTTCACTAAGTCTTAGAGTATGCTTAAGGACTAGATTGTTGTCATGGTTTGATGGTTTTTGAGGTTAATTTATTGCTTATACTTAGAATGTATGCTAGGCTCTTAATGATAAAAGACATGAAAAGGTAACAATTGGAGATAGAAAATTGGAATTCATTGCTAGTTATGGCTAGACGTCAATTGGCTAGTAGCCGGCTCGTATTGTATACGAGTTGTCTAGGGTTGAGCAAGATGGAGCGAAACGCACTTGTGTGAAAAAGAAAAAAAAGGAGAAAAAAATACGGTTTAATGCACAATTGATCATGAGTGGGCTCTTTGGTATTCGAGTTATTAAGTTCTTAGGGGATTTTGTGCCTAGTGACCTAAGGTTTTTATAGTCTGGGATCCGCTAACCTATCGCTCGCTAAATGAGTACCATTGTATAAGTCTTTTGTGGACCTCACTCATTGCACGATCAAATAAGCATTTGTTTTATGTGTTGAATAAAACCATGCAAGAGGTTGTCGAACAACTGGTGCATGTTTCTGACAACAATCACACTGAAAGGTTTCGAGCATATAAACGCAACGGAAACGATGTAAAATTAAATTAAACCACAATAAAATTGAAACCCTACGCAAGATCTATGTACAAATAGATATTTAATTCATAGTAAGAATCTTTACCTTAAAGAAGCTTTAAAAGTTCTTTAATGGAGGATTCATGGATTTCCAAACCTTGTTGAATCACCACGTATCCCGTTCTCGCGAGACGCTCTACGGTATCCATATGAACGCTTTTTTTGAGGGATTGATGTGTACTAGCACCCGAAAACTCCATCTCTACCTCTCTCCCTCTTTCTCCTTGAACGGCTAGGGTTTTGTAAACCATCTATCCTCATATATAAATCAGCCCTCAAAGAGTTTAAATAGAGAGAAGAATGAGTTTTCTAATTATAATTAATACTAATCCGAAATCCCAATTTATTATTTAATTAAGTTACACTTAATTAAAAACTTATTTCAGAATTAGTTTAAGTAATTTCTCTATTTTATTTATTTAATTAATTAAATCATACTTAATTAATATCATAAATTAAACAAATTACTTATTTAATTTAAATTCATAATTTAAATTATTTCCCCTTCAAGCATTCTTTGTGTGACCCTGTAGGTTATTATTACGTTGGCATAAATATCTCATATTAAAATTATAAACAATGAACGACATTTAATAATACATCATTGCTACCCAAGTAATAATAATTAAATCGGTGATTCGATTAAATATTTCGTGATAATGTACAATGTAATATAATCTCTTTAACCAAATACTTTAGATTAAACTAGAGGCATGTAATTCGTCATCCTCGTCATAGTTTAATTCAAGTTTCCTTGATCAATGAGTAAACTATCATATCAAATCATTATTTGAGCGTGGCCACGCATTTATATAGTCTAGCTTACACAAGAGACCAATAATATCACTCCTTAAATTAGGAGGGTTAAATCCTTTTTAGATCATTCATATTTCTCATACGATTTATAATATACCCGAAATACACTTTTATCATTACCCGGTCAAAGGTAACTATTAATGTAATCAAAGTACATTAATTCTCGTATAAAAATATAATGATTTCAAATCTTAGGACCATTACATCATTATCACAGTGAGAATTACTTATGACACAATAGACATGTAGAATCTCACATTGGGTCTGTCCAACACCATGTATATTTACAGTTGCCTATGTTTTTGACTTTAGTATCACTATACCTATGATCAATGAGATGTGATCATCAGTCATCAAACACACTAGGCTTAATGTGTTATTATTGTCCCTTAATAATAATACTCGACTAGGGACCTTTAGGAATATTGATACTATTTTCATAATCTCATTTCTAAGTCACGTACTTAGAGATATAGAACTCACATACCATATTCCAAGGACATTTAATACTCTAACATTTATATCACAGTAAATTAAGAATTAATAAATTATAAAAAAAATAATCGATAGAACATAAATATTAATAATCCAAATGTCTAAAACTAAAAACATCATAGTGTTGTCTCTAGGGCATAAACAATAACAATCTCTCACTTGCACTAGAGCCAATTACAAATGTATGTAATACTCATGGAACTAGTATGACCATCGTGCTTCTGCTGCGACAAAGCCTTAGTCAGTGGGTCTGAAACATTATCATTACTATGCACTTTACATTTATATCTCCTTGATCATTAATCTCATTAATAAGGTGATATCGCCTAAGGACATGTCTAAATAGTCTCCTTGGATTTTTCAAAAGCATCAATATATTCGGCTTCCATTATAGAATCATCAATGTTCTTGTTGTGAACTATTCCAGCTAACATCACTTATATTTAAATAAAACACAAAATAGACATAAACACATAACCATCCTTGTCTGTCCAAAAATTAGGTTCAAAAACTAGCATCGGTGTAACCTTTACAACTAGTTCCATATCTTCTCTATACACCAAAAATAAATCTTTAGTCCTCTTTAAGTACTTAAGAATATTCTCGAAAACTATCCAGTGACCCTCACCTAAATTAGAATAGTATCTGCTCGTCATGCTCAAAGCGTACGAAACATCAGGATAAATACATATCATTATACACATTATAGATCCAATTGCTGAAGCATATGGAACTTTCTCAAACGGTCCTTATCATCTAATAATTTAGGGGGCAAATTATCTTTTGAGATCACTATCCCATGAGACATCGAAATATATCCTTTCTTTGTCTCCTACATCCTAAAATGATGCAATACTTTATCAATGTATGTACTCCGACTAGGTCGATTAATCTTTTTAATCTATCTCTGTAGATCTTGATCCCTAATATATAGGTAGCATCGGGTAAGTCTTTCATCGAGAAACTATTTCTCAACCAAGTCTTAACAGCCTGTAGAGAAGGTATGCCATTTCATATTTGTTATATGTCATCTACATATAATATTAGGAATGTCACATGGCTCCCACTAACCTTCTTGTAAACACATGATTCATCTTCATTTTGAATAAAGCCAAACTATTTGATTGTTCAACAAAGTGAATATTCCATCTCCTTGAGGCTTGACTCAATCTATAAATAGATAGAAGCAACTTATAGACCATCTTAGCAAACGTTGGATAGATAAAACCCTCATATTGTATCATATATACATCCTCTTCAAGGCTCCCATATAAGAAAGAGGTTTTGAAATCCATTTGCCAAATATCATAGTCAAAGTAAGCAGTTATTGCTAGCAAAATGCTGATGGACTTGACCACAATAACTAGTAAAAAAGTCTCATCATAGTCTATACCATGAATTTGTTTGAAACCTTTTGCCACTAGTCGCACCTTATAGGTCCGTACTTTACCATCCATGTCGGTTTTCTTTTTGAAAACCCACTTGCACCCTATAGGTTTTACCCCTTCGAGTGGATCAACTAAAGTCAATACTTTATTTTGATACATGGATTCCATCTCGGATTTCATGGACTACAACCATCTCTCGGAGTCTGGATTGTTCATAGCATCTTGGTATGTGAGAGGCTCATCATCATCTGTAAACATCACATTATCATCTTGCGTCAAGAGAAATCCATAATTTTTCTCGGGCCCATGGTGAATTCTATTAAATCTATAAATAACATGTGTTTATCGAACAAAATTACTTTCAATATTTTGATGTACATCATGATCTTGTTCCAACTTTGGTTCAATGTTATCATGTGGTTCTCGATCTTCATCGAGATATATTATCCTCCCACTGGTTTTCTTAGAAAACAGTTCTCCCTCAAGAAATACAGCGGTCCGAGCAACAAACACTATATTCTCGGAAGGATTATTAAAACTACACCCTTTAGTCTCACTCGGGTATCCCACAAAATAACATCCATCTAATTTTGGTCCAAGCTTGTTAGAGACTAAACATTTCACAAACGCTTCATGTCCCCAAATTTTCATAAATGACATGCTGTGACGTTTCTCAGTCCATATCTCATATGGATCCTTTTGAACCACTTTTTTCGAAAACTCAATTAAGTGTATATGAAGTCGTTTCTAGAGCATAACCCTAGAAACTGATTGAAAGATCCGCGCTCATCATCGATCGCACTGTCCAACAAGGTACGATTTCTCCTCTCATAATCTCTATTCCATTGAGGTGTTTCAGAAGGAGTAACTTATGATACAATATCACATTCCTTCAAGAAATTCTTAAATTTGAGGCTTAAGTATTCTCTTCCATGATCTAATAAAAAACTTTTATACTTTTCCCTTGTTTGCTTTTCTACTTCGGCCTTATATTCTTTGAACATTTCAAAAGAATCGAATTTATTCTTCATAAGAACCACATATCCATATATACTAAAATCATCAATAAATTTTATAAAGTAGTATAAGTCACCCCTTGTCATCATACGTATTCGACCACATACATCATTATGTATAAGTCCTAATTATTCGGTGGCCGTTTCACCTTATCAGGTAAAAGAAGCTTTAGTCATTTTGCCAATGAGACAAAGTTCGCATCTTCCGTATGTATCAAAATCAAACTTATCCAAGTATCCATCTCTATGTAACTCAAAAATGCGTTTCTCATTAATATGGCTTAACGACAATGCTAGAGATAATGTTTGATTTGAGTCATCTTAGAACATATATTTTTTAACTAATTGTGCAACATTATAAGCCTTATCATTAAAATAGAATAAACAACTATTGTTTATTTAATTAAAATGAAAACCTTTCTTGTTCTGACAAGAAATTGATTTAATATATCTGCTAAAGGCAGGCATGTAATAACAATTTATCAAGTTCTCAATCTCACCTTATGGGAAAAATTAGGTATCGAGTTCCTCCAACTAGAGCAACAACTTTTGCTCCAATTATAACCCGATACCTGAAGCTTGACCATTGCTGGTCTTCTTCTTCAGATCTTCCAAACAAGCTCGATAATTTAACTTTCAATCATCCAGTTATTTCCACAGGCTTCAAAAGCCCTTTGGGATTGGACTTTGGTTTGGCACCGAATAAGATCAAATCTTCACCTTGCCTGTCCACTTTCCTTTCCCATTTACATTCCATGTGTACACCATAAATATGGACGTAGTTCATGCCTTTACCGTGTTATTTTCAACAGTTCTAAACATGCCTAACAACTCAATGAGTGTTTAGTCTATCTCATTCCTTTTGTTCTTAAGAAACTGAGAATATAGGTTGTTCAAAGATTGTTTGATCAAATCAAGCTGAGTCTCTAGACGATTCTTGAAACCAAAAATATCAAGGTATGTATACATATCATCTTTAGAACATGTGGTCCAACCGAATCTCATTCTCCCATTAATGCAAAAGTATAGTGCCTTATTATTATCAAATCTTTCTGATGAACCTATCCTTCAAACATCATTTGAAGGTGCTCAATTACATCATAAGCATCACTATGCTCTTGTTGCTTCTAAAGCTCAACACTCATAATTACAAGCATGAGACATGAAACACCAGTAGCATAATCAATTTGCTTCTGGTAAGTATTTTATTCAGCACATGTTTCATTCTCAGCTTGAAGAAATAAGGGAGGGGTTTGAGTGACATACTTGAACCTGAGGATAATCCTCAAGTTCTCATGTCGGTTGAGGAAATTATTTCAAGTCAGCTTATCCTTCTCAAGGACTATTACATAGAGAAGTTATTTGTGTTATTTGTCATTTAATATCTACAATATTAAAGTGCATAAAATGAATTAGTCTATAGATGATCATTAAATTATGTTCAAGTGATTATTCATATATATTCACTATATATCTCCCACTATTTTTATCAAATCAATAGCCCTAACTATTAATTCGGAAAAAATATCTTCTATATCCTTTCTAGTGAGCCAAGATCCATATTTCACCATGTGTTAGGTCAACTTTGGCTTTTATCCTAAAACATGATTATTTAGGTAGACAATATTTGTCAATTATATCAATTATATAACTCTTAGATAGCTTGATGGAATAATATTTGTTCATAGTTATCTAATAAATCTTGTCAAACTCTATGTCTTTAAGTTCACAATCCCATTATGGTAACTTAGTTAAGTCAAACCCAATAGTCAAAAATTATCAATATACTTCAACACATCTCCCATTCCTTATTGATCTAGGGGTTAACGCATTAGACTCATTAGAAGGCATATGATCAACTTAATATTAACTTTAGGATTTTGTTAATTTTAAAACGATCATGATCATGATCCCATCATAAAGAGATTCCCAATTTTTTCTTGAATAAAATACTTCAGAACAATATTCGTCAATGGTTTTATTTCCAGGTAGTGAGGGAGTCACAATAGTTTCTCTTAAAACCCACAACCTTACAAGTTCAATGAACTCGATTTTGACAAAATCACCCCATGTCAGAAATAAAGAAGATTAATTTTTTATTCCGTGTTTCATAAACACGAGAATCTCATAATCATTTGTTCATTTTAAAATATTTTGTAAGTATATCAAAAACGGTTAAACACATAAACAAATTAAACACTTTTGCAAGTAGATCTGATGCCATTGAAGGGTTTCGAGCATATAAACGCAACGAAAATGATGTAAAATTAAATTAAAACCAGAATAAAATCGAAACCCTACGCAGGATCCATGCGAAAATAGATATTTAATTCGTAGTAAGAATATATACCTTAAAAATGCTTTAAGAGTTCATTATTAGAGGATTAATGGATTTCCAAACCTTTTTGAATCACCACGTACACGAACGCTTTTCTTGAAGGATTGATGTGTACTAGCACCCGAAAACTCTATCTCTACCTCTCTCCCTCTTTCTCCTTGAACGGCTAGGGTTTTATAAATCATCTTACCTTATATATAAATCAGCCCTCAAAGAGTTTATATAGAGAGAAGAATGAGTTTTCTAATTATAATATAATTGAAATTAATACTAATCCAAAATTCCAATTTATTATTTAATTAAGGCCACTTAATTAATAACTTATTTCAGAATTAGTTTGAGTAATTTCTCTTATTTAATTAATTAATTAATTAATTAATTCTAACTTAATTAATATCATAAATAAAGCAAATTCCTTATTTAATTTAAATTTATAATTTAAATTATTTCTCCTTCAAGCGTTCTTTGTGTGACCCTGTAGGTTATTATTACATTGGAAATAATTTTAATATCTCATATTAAAATTATAAATAATGAGCGGCATCTAGTAATACATCATTGTACCCAAGTAATAATAATTAAATCGGTGATTCGATTAAATCTTTCGTGATAATGTATAATGTAATATAATCCCTTTAACCAAATATTATAGATTAAACTAGAGGCATGAAATGTGTCATCCTCATCATAGTTTAATCCAAGTGTTCTTGATCAATGAGTAGACTATCATATCAAATCAACATTTGAGCATGACCACGCATTTATATAGTCTAGCTTACACAAGAGGCCAATAATATCACTCCTTAAATTAGGAGGGTTAAATCCTTTCTAGATCATTCATATTTCTCATACGATTTATAATATACCCGAAATACACTTTTATCATTACCCGGTCAAAGGTAACTATTAATGTAATCAAAGTACATTAATTCTCGTATAAAAATATAATGATTTCAAATCTTAGGACCATTACATCATTATCACAGTGAGAATTACTTATGACACAATAGACATGTAGAATCTCACATTAGGTCTGTCCAGCACCATGTATATTTACAGTTGCCTATGTTTTTGACTTTAGTATCACTATACCTATGATCAATGAGATGTGATCATCAGTCATCAAACACACTAGGCTTAATGTGTTATTATTGTCCCTTAATAATAATACTCGACTAGGGACCTTTAGGAATATTGATACTATTTTCATAATCTCATTTCTAAGTCACGTACTTAGAGATATAGAACTCACATATCATATTCCAAGGACATTTAATAATCTAACATTTATATCACAGTAAATTAAGAATTAAAAAATTATAAAAGAAATAATCGATAGAACATAAATATTAATAATTCAAATGTCTTAAACTAAAAACATCATATTGTTGTCTCTAGGACATAAACACTAACACACACTTCTTCACATAATCTTTGGCATCAGCCATCATCTCTGGCCAGTAGAAGCATAAACGAGTTATCTTGTACGCAAGGGCCCTGATCCCCAACTTTTGTCCACAAATACATTCATGTACTTCTTCAAGAGCCAATCGCGCCTCATCGGGCCTAAAACATCTAAGATAAGGAACCACATAAGACCTCTTGTATAAGATTTCGTCGATCAAGGAATATCTCAATGCTCGCACAGCCAAGTTTCACGCTTCCATCACATCATTTGGGAGCCAACCAGTTTGGATATGGGCCTTAATGGGATCTATCCATGATCCCCCAAGCCCTATGGGGGCAACAAGCTTAACATCAATGCTCCGTGTTTTTAAGACACAAAAGTACACACTCCCGAAACTTTTTTCTACTTCCGAGGAAGCAAATTTGGACAATGCATCCGCCTTAGCATTTTCTTCTCTTGGAATATGGTCGACATGACACTCGTCGAATTGAGTCATCACAGCTCTCACTAAGCGTACATACTTTGTCATGGTCTCGTCCCTTGCTACGAACTCTCCCTTAACCTGGGACACTATAAGTTTCGAATCTCCATATACTTTTAAGTTCTTGACCCTCAATGTCCTAGCTAGGCCTACTCCAGCGATCAGAGCTTCATACTCTGTTTCATTGTTCGTGGTAGGGAAATCCAACTTCATAGCATATTCAATTAGGAACCCGTCGGGGCTTTGTAAAATTAGCCCTGCTCCACTTAAATTATTTTTTGATTCTCCATAAAAAATAGAGTACTCAGAATTCCTTGTCTTTGATCTGCTCTCCTTTATTTTCCTCTTTCCCTCCATGCCTTGAGGTGTAGTATATTCATGCCCCCCGAGTTCTTGGTTGGGGATGGTACATTCAACCACGAAGTCAGCCAAGTCCTGGGCTTTTATCATCGTTCGTGGCTTATACTTAATGTGAAATTCCCCCAGCTCTATGGCCCATTTGATCAACCTCCCACTGGCTTTAGGACCGTGGATGATGTTTCTCAAAGGCTGATTTGTTAGTACCTCAATCTTGTGAGCCTGGAAGTAAGGACACAACTTTCTTGAGGCCATCACCAATGATAAAGCAAATTTTCTTATGGTTGAATAATTCAACTCAGCCCCATACAGGATCTTGTTGACATAATATATGGGTTTCTGGACTTTAAGTTTCTTCTTCATCAACACGACGCTCAGGGCATTTTCAGAAGTAGCCAAGTACAAGTACAAAGTTTCACCCAAAACTGGATTAGCCAAAAGAGGGGCTTAAACCATGCATTTCTTCAACTCCTCAAATGCCATCTGGCTTTTATCAGTCCACGCAAAGTCTTTCACTTTATTCAATGCTTTAAAGAATGGCAAACACTTGTCACCGAACTTAGAGATGAAATGTCCCAAAACTGCAACTCTTCTGGTAAGCATCTGAATATCCTTTACGGAACGTGGAGGTTCCATGTCTAAGATGACCTTTATCTTGTCCGGACTGGTCTCAATTCCCCTCTTAGAAACCATCAATCCTAAAAATTTCCAGGATCTACTCCGAAAGCACACTTGGCAGGATTTAACATCATTTTGTGATATCTTAAGGCCTGAAAAGTTTCCCTCAAGTGGTTACATGATCTGCCTTCTCGAGACTCTTGACTAACATGTCATCTACATAAACCTCTATGGTCTTCCCAATAAGGTCCTTAAAAATCTTGTTCACTAACCTTTGGTACGTGGCTCCTACATTTTTGAGACCAAATGCCATAATGAGGTAACTATAAACACCAAAGTCGGTGTTAAATGATACATTGGGATAGTCATCTTTATGCATCTTGATCTGATTGTATCCGCTAAACCCATCTGTGAAACTCAGCATCTTGTGCCCTGCAGTAGCGACTATCAGAGTGTCTATCCCCGAGAGAGGGAAATAATTCTTCAGACATGCATCATTCAGATCGGTGAAATCAATGCACATTCTTCATTTTACATTAGCCTTCTTTATCATTACAAGATTCGCCAACCATTCCAAAAACTGTATATCTTCAATAAAACCAGCCTCTAAGAGCTTCTCAACTTCTGCTTGATAGCTTCCTTCCTTTCAGGGGCAAAACTCCTTTTGTTTTGCTTTACGGTCTTTCGATTCGAATCCACGTTCAACTTATGGGTGATCAACTCCGGGTCTATACTGGGCATATCTGCCGCCGACCATGAAAACACATCATTATTCTCTTGTAAGAACCTTATTTACTTTACTCTAAAGGGCTCCACTAACGATGCTCCAACGAAAGTTACTTTTTCGGGATCCTCGGGAGCCAAAGGGATCGGGATCAAGTCTTCTGCCGATTTTCCTTGTTTCTCATCATTCTAAAAAATATCCAGATCTTTAATGGGCAAGACCTGCCCGCGGCTCCATCTGCCCTCAGCGAGGCTACATAACAGCTTCTCACCATCTCCTAGTCTCCTCTTTCTTCTCCTATCCCGTCTCTGGTTGGAAACTTGATTACGCAGTGGTAGGATGAGGGGACTGCCTTGAAGGAATGTATACATGTCCTTCCCATGATCGTATTATATGTTGACCCAGCCTTAACCACCACAAAGTTTAACATCTGTGTGGCCTATCTTCGCTCATGCCCCATTGTTAGAGGTAGTTTTATTATCTCTTCAACCGGATATTCGACTCCAGCGAAACTATATATCGGCATATCAGTCGGGGTTAGTTGAGAATCATTGTATCCCATCCTTATGAAGGTATCATAGAGTAAGATGTCTACCGATGCTCTATTGTCTACAAGGACTATCTTTACCGGGCTGTTCCCTATGATAGGCGTTATGATTAAGGGGTCGTCATGGGGAAACTTGATTCCTTCCAAGTCGAAGTCATCGAATATCATTGTTACCCCTGTCTTGGCCCTCTTTGGAGCTTCTCCAATGATGTGCATGACTTTTCTAGCATAAGCTTTCCTCGAGTTTTTAGACGATCCAACCACAGTTGGTCCTCCAAAGATTGTATTTATCATCGATCCTCGGGGTTGGGGATTTCACCCCTAATCATCTTGATCCCTCCCACGGTCTTCAGAATTCCTTCTCCCATTAATATTTCTTTCTCCTCTCTCCCTATCTCCAGTATACTTACTCAATCTTCCATTTTAAATAAGGAATTCAATTTCATCTTTCAGTTGTCGGCACTCATGGGTGTCGTGACTAGCATCCTTGTGAAATCTATAATATTTGTTTTTATCTAGCTTGGCACGATCAGCCTTCAAGGGCTTAGGCCAACGAACATCCCTATATGTCTCAATTTCCATTAAGATATGACTTCTAGGAGCATTCAGCCTAGCATATTCGGTAAAATTTTGTCCAGGTCCCCCTTCCTGGGTGGTGAATTAGCGTATTTATCGACTCTAGGATACTTGTCCTTGGCATTGTATTCCTGGTCCGGTTTCCTCTTCTTTCCACTAGCGGGCTCATTGTTTATCACACTCTTTTTCATGTTTTCCTTAACTTGGATATATTTCCCGCTCTACTTTGGAGCTGTAGCATATTTTCCAATGGCCGCGTGGCCAAAGACATCTTGAAGAACTCATCCTTGGTTTCTTATTGCAACGCTATCATAGCTACCTTGTCATCAAGATCTGGGACTTTCAAAGCCTTCTTTGTGAATCGATTTAAGTAGTCCCTAAGAGATTCCTTTTCCCCTTGCACTATACTCATGAGAGAAATAGAGCTTTTTTCATGCACATTCCCGCGGATGAACTGTTTGATGAAGGCTTGACTTAGATCTTAAAGGACCCAATTGAGTTTGGTGGAAAATGGCTGTACCACCTTTGAGCCATGCGTGATAGGGTTTGAGGGAAAGCCCGACATTTGATTGCATTGTTCACGGGCTGCAGCAGCAGTGCATTAGAGAAGGTCTTTACGTGATTAGCGGGATCTCCCGTTCCATCATATGCCTTTATAGTCGGCATCTTGAATTTTCTTGTGATGTGGGTGTTCATGATTTTTGCCCTGAAAGGCGGGGTTGAATTGTCTGGGTCTCCAAGCGGGAGCAACTCAAACAGGTTTCCCCGAGGGGCATCCATTGATTTTCTTCTAGGAGGTTCCTCCAAATCGATGACCTGGGTAGTTCCCCTAGTTCCTCCGGATCGGTTGGCCCTTGTTGGCCGTCTAACCTGACTCCTCTCCATGTCCTTCCTTAGCCTTAGGATTTCTACCTCATGGGCACGTATCCTTTCCTCGAAAGACTGTGGTGCCACTCCCTGAACTTCTTTAAATTCGGGTTGCCTGCACCAACGGGCTCGAGATGCCTACCTCCAACGGGCTCTTTATCCCTCTCTCTCCTTCTATGATGGGCATCTTCATCGATCGACTATTCATTTTTCTCAGTAGTATAGGGTCCTGATACATCTCATTCATTGTTGATTGGTTGTAGACCTCTAAGATAATCGGGGTCATCCTATGGCTGGGATCGAGACGGTAGGGGTGGCCTACTCCCTCTATCCTCCGAGTAGATTGGTATCCTATAAGTGGGATTTATAGGTGTGTGATGCACTATGGTTGACATCTCAAAACCCGTGGATTGAGTTCCCAAAGGTGCATTCAGATTCGAATTTTGAGGATTCGCCCCTAAGGACGGGGGTGGTTGTGATTCAGATCGGGGATTCAAGGATCCGCTGTCACTTGGGAGTAAGTTGAGTGAGGGGGAATCTCAATGGAGGATGAAATTTCTGGGTTTTCCCTGCCGTCGTTCCTTCAGGGACGTTATTTCTGCTCCGTGTGTTCACCATGGTTGTTGTTAGTTTCTCACAGACCGCGCCAAATGTTATGGATAAAAAATTAGGGTGTATTTAAAGCAGTATTTATTATGAGGGTTCGTGAGATTCAAAACTTTATTTGACTGCTCTCATGTTTCGTGACTCAATCTGCCTTCACAAAATGCCTATGTACCTTGTTGTGCGCTAATGATCAAGTAAAAAACGTAGTTCTGATTTATGGGGTAAGACCCCTTATATAGGCATGAGATGCCTTGAATTGAGTTAGGGTTAGGAGACTTGGTGGGCAAGTCTCAGATTTGGTGTGGACTTTGGAGTCCTAGAATGCAGAAAATTGATTCCTTATCTTATGAGGTTCCTTGGAGGCCAATCCCCAATGAGTTATTCCTTTATATGGACTCTATTTGTCAACTGATTTTATCCATATTTATTAATTACGAAATTAATTAATATTCAGGATTTTGGGCCCTTCTAAATGGGCTTTATTTATAACTCAAACCGTACATAATTAATTTCCCATTAATTAGGTAATCATGAATTATTTTATTCTCTTTCACATACATTAGATACTCTACATCTTAAAATTATAAAGAGAAATCATCAATAATGACACACTTATAACAAACATATGACTTCAACCAATTGAGCTAGAGGTTTATTTGATTATATTTTAATAACATCAACAATTGAGTTACATACTTCTTTTTTTATTTTGGGTGACTAAACCTATATAATTCAATATTTATATAGAATAAAATTAAGACCGGGTAATTAGCTGATTACAATATAATAACTTTATACTCATGTGCAACGACGAGATTATAATTATTTTTTTAATTTATAAATTAAATAAATAACTTCTTGCTTTCGTGGGGAAACATTTAATTCAAAATTACTATTTTGCCCTTGTATTTGAATGAATATGGAAAAATAATGTTGGAGAATTGAACCCATGACACTTATAATAAACATATGACTTCGACCAACTGAGGTAGAGGCTCATTTGATTATATTTTGATAACATCAACTATTGAGTTACATAATTCTTTCTTTATTTTGGGTGACTAAACCTATATAATTGAATATTTATACAGAATAAAATTATTCTAAGACTTGGGTAATTAGCTGATTACAGTATAATAACTTTATACTCATGTGCAACAACGGGATTATAATAATTATTTTTTATTTATAAATTAAATAAATAACTTCTTGTTGATAATAAATTATCATATTAACTTGTTGATAATATCTTACCATATAATAATTTATTATTTATGCGAGACTCGGGTAATTAACTCACTTCGAGATATTAACTTTATACTCATGTAACAACTAAGGATATAATCAATCTGAGTCGAGTCGAAAACTGTTCGGGCTCGAACTCGATTAAAAATGTTCGGGTTCGAGCACGAACTCGAGTTCAACCGAACCTTAAATTTTAAACTCGAAACTCGGGTCGTAAAAAGTTCGATAGACTCAATTTTTTAAGGGGAAACATATGATTCGAAATCGCTATTTTGCGTCCGTATATGAATAAATATGAAAAAATATTGTTGGCTTATTGAATTGAACCTGTGACACATATGTCCAAACATGTGACTTCAATCAATTGAGTTAGATGCCCATTTGATTATATTTTGATAACATCAAGTACTGAGTTATATATTTGTTTTTTTATATTCAATGACTAAACCTATATAATATAATATTGATATAGAATAAAATTATTCTAATACTTGGGTAATTAGCTCACTACAATATACAAACTTTATACTCACGTACAACCACATGATTATAATTTTTTTTATTATTTATAAAAAATTTACAAACATTAAATAAATAACTTGTTGATATTATGTTACCATATTAACTTGTTGATAATATATTATCATATAATAATAATTTATTAGTTATCGAGACTTGGGTAATTAACTCACTTCGAAATACTAACTTTATACTTGTGTACTACAACTAAGGCTATAATCAAGCCGAGCTGAGTCGAAAATTTTCAGACTCGAACTCGATTAAAAATGTTCGGGTTCGAGTACGAGCTCGGTTTCAACCGAATCTTAAATCAAGCTTGAAACTCGGGTCGTAAATAGTCTGATAGCCTTAAGTTCGGCTCGAAAACTTGAATCAATTTCACCAAATATTGACAAAAACTCGAAATAACATAGGTTATGCTCGAAATCGATTCTATTTAATATATAAAATATAAATAAAATATTAAATATTTATATACAAATATATTTATATTAAAAAATAGTATCGGCTCTATACTACTCGTGAACCTTATGAGCCGAGTAATTTGAAGTTCGAGCTCTCCCGTGTTAAAAAATTTACTATTTTGCCCCCATATTTTGATAAATATGACACCTAAACATTATAGTATTTTGGAATCTACAATTGAAAAAATCATTGAGACTTGATAGAAAGCCATTATTTTCAATGGTAAGAGTGCACTCTAAACTTTATATTCGTGACACAATATAAATTTAAGGATATTCGTCATTACATTATTCATTCTAACATGAACCACACAATATTCTATGAAATATCGTAAAAGTACATAAAAAATAGCAATATTTTTTATAAATAAAGCTACCCCGTGTAATAAAGCTAGTTAATTAATAATTATCCTTCATACTTTTCTTGGTCAAAATATAATTAACATTTTTTTAGGTGAAAATATAATTAACATTTTTTTAAGGAGTATAATCATAAGTAGTATAATAAAATTATATTTTTTTACAAAAACTTTATAAAATTGATAAGGAACGAAGTAGTCTCCTTAGTTTAATTTGTTGTCACAAAAACAAATCACTCCTCATTCATCATCTCTCCACCCTACCATTACCATTGACATTGCTCTCTCCTTCTCCAGGTTTGCTTTCTTCAATCTCATCCCAGCCTCTCCTTAATTTTATTTGATAGGTTTACTTTTCTTGTCAATCAAGGCCATTTTATCATATCATTATCTGCATGCACACCTACACAAATGATTGTCATTCTTCACTATACATACTCTCTTCTTTCTAATGATCATTTCTTTATTTTCTAAAGAGTGGTAAATTATGCAGGCATGTTTTGTTTATTTTTATGATTTCTTTTCTGTGATCTGTGTATGTGGTGTATATATTTTTGAGCAAATTTTATGTATTCAGGGTTTGAATATTACCATTTATGTCCTACAATCAATCAAGATTTGATAAAAACGAGCTGCCCCAGTATAGAAAAACAGGTCGTTCACTTCCTCGTTATTCGGGCGGTGGTAAGGGAGGCGGGACTGGTGGTGGGAATGCCCATCCACCTTTCAATAGAAGGTACATTAGTGTTTCGACTTATTGTAATATTTACTTTTGTTATAATTTGTTCAAATTTTGGTGATGACGTGTTTTTGGTGGATTTGTTAGCTTTAAGAAGAAAAATAATGTGAAAGCAACGCAATATAGAGTTAGTAGCGGGAGTGTAGGTTCGAATTATTCTAATGCTGCTGGTGCAACTAACGGTGAACAAAATGGTGCACAATTGCAAATTCCATCAACTGGTATGTTGATAGTCGATTTTGTTTTATTAGCCGTGAGTATTAATGATAACATGAATAGTGGATTAATGATATAATGACCATTTTTGAAATTTTATACATGGTAACTATGGTTAAGTTTAGGTTGTTATTATATCAATATTGCAGGAGTGTCTATATCTGATGGCCCTGTCACTGGCAAGCCTACTGATACGTCGAATCAAAAGAGCAGCAACCGCGGTGCACCAAAATCTCCAGTTACAGATACTTCGACTATCAGCTCCAATCCTGTTTCTCCCTCAACTCATGTGAAAGGTTACATGTTTTTTTACAGAAAACTTAGTTTTCTTAAGAGTATTCTGTCAATTATGTATGCTTGTGCTGAATCATAATCTAATTCAACTCTGGATTTTGATAAATCAGGTGAAGGACCTTTTCCTCTTCAATTTGGATCTGTAAGTCCTGGTTTAATGCAGGTAAGCTTAAAATTTTGTCGCACATCATGTACATTGTAATAATTAATCAAATAGATGGCCCTCAATATCCTCAAGTTATATTTACAATCTAATTGCATTTGTTATTTGTATTAGCAGATACCTGCTAGAACTAGCTTGGCACCTCCTACTTTGGATGAGCAGGAGCATGAACAGGTCTGTACATTGTCCCGCTTCTGGATGTCGACAATTTTAAACATTTTTACTCATCTGATACGTTAACTGAAACACACTAGAGCCTGCTTGACGAGTTCCTAAAACTCTGTTCATATATCAGCATTACTTAGTAAATCTGTAGAAATCTATCAGTAGACAAAATTAGTTTACCTCTATTGCAGATTATATATGCGGCTGTAGCCTGTGATGATGTTTTATGCTAGTTCGTCTCTAATAATGTATTAATTTTATTACAAATATATTGGTGCTAATAATTAAAATTTATAGTAATATAATTTCCTTGATAGGACCATAGCTTGATGTAAACAGTCCTTGTTATAGGTATAAAAATCAAGTACAGTAATGCATTTTTAAGACATTGATGCTTGAAATAAAACAAAATTGGAATAAGATAGCCCCCCACCCCCCTTCCTTTAGGCCTTCTTTATATGTGTACTTTTTTACATTTCATCATTTCCCAAATTTTATTCTGAACCCTCTTCCTTTTAATTTAACATTTGTTCAATTCAAGAGAAAATATTGGCCTGCGCAATCTCATACAGCAACATATAAACTTGCTACAGAACTAGTCTGTGTGTCACTCTCTTTTTTCTACAGCTAGTTACATAAATTCTACATATAAAACTTCATTATTGTAAGTTTTAATTTTTACTGTAATCTGTCATGCAATGACAAATTCTTTGTGTTGCACACTTCTGCTAGATGTTGGAATTCCCGAGCAGAACAATTTTCATGTTTTGCTTGTGAGCTTAAAACTATTTTTTGACCATAATATAGATGGCATAATTGCAATTTTAATACCATTTCAAGAAGTTGTTTAAATAATTTCTTCTGGTAGGCTTGCTGTGGTTCCTTAAATGAGGTTACGGTTCAAGCCATTCCGAAATATATGCCTGCAAAGAACGCTGGCCATATTGACACATCTAATGCCGTTGAAGGTCATTCTACCTCAAGAGCTAGAATGGATGCACAAGTTTCAGCCGGTCCACCCTCACCCCAAACTCAGAACACCCTTCATCCTATTCATGGGTTGCCGATGCAATTGCCATTTCACCAGGCACACATATCAATTCAATCTAGTGGTCCAAATGCACAACTGCATCCTCACGGCATGCCAATGCCCATTCCAATACCTTTGCAAATGGGAAATCCTCAGATACAGCAGCAGTTATATGCTCAAAATTTGCAATCCCATATAATGCAATCTCAAGGTGTCATACTGGAAAGCCAGAACATAAATTTTTCATCTCAACTGGGTGCCCAATTGCCTCAGCTGGGCAGTATGGGAATTAACATCACATCTCAATTCTTGCAACAGCATCCAGGAAATTTCGGGAGTCCTCGTAAAGCTGTGAAGATTACTCATCCAGACACCCATGAAGAGTTAATGTTAGCTCAGAGGACAAATGGCCACCAAAAGTCGGGATCTTCAACCTCCCAATCACCTCCTAATCTATCAGGTCGGTCCCAACCTTCCCGGTGTTTCCATTCTGGTTATACAAACCAGTCTTACAGTCCAGGTTCCGTACTTTTTGCAGGTCCTAGTTCTGTTCCTCTAACTAGTAGTACTCAAATCACTCCAAGCTCACAGGTTCAGGTAATTGAATGTCTACAGCTTTTTCATCAATGTACCCATTTTTTCCCTCTACCACCCATCCTGTCACACCACTTCACAAAGCTATCAAATTCGTCAATGCACGCGATATTCATAATGTAATCTCCTCACTTTCTTCAGCTTCAATACAGGTTATGCTGAAACCAGCAGCCAAACCACATTCAGAGAAAATTGTTGAATCTTCACTACCAATCACCTCAACTTCTTCTGAGAAGAATACTTCCAAAGTTCCCAGTCCACGTGAGGAAGCTCGCTCAGTGTATACTCAAGGGGATCCCTCTAATATAGATAAGAGGTCTTCACATCAGTCAAAACCATTAATGTCTGTGCCAGCTGGACCAACAGTTGAAGTATCTTCTGCGGATAACCTGAAAAAGGACACATCTTCCTCTCCTAATTTACATGCAAAGCACCCTTCGGTTGTCCAAGGTACTACAGAAGGTACAAGAAGGGATATGGTTAATAAATCAAATGACAGCAATGATGATGGCAGGGTGCCTAGCAGGAAAAGTCACTCTCTTATGAGAAATCAGGTATTACACCCTCTTGAAACTTCAGGCAGTGGGAAGAAAGTAGGAGAACTCAAACAGAATAATGAGGACGTCAACTTATTGGCCAGAAAGTATTCTAGAGATTTTCTTATGAAATTCTCAGAAAGATGTATAGATCTTCCTGAGGGGTTCGAGATCACTTCAGGCATCGCAGAAGTATTAACAGTGTGTACTGGGACTGTTGCTCGTGATTCGTTCCCGAGTCCAGGAAGAAATTCTGAAAGGCCTGTGGGGGGACTTCAGTTGCAACGCCATGGAAGTGGTGATGATAGATGGGGTAAGGCACCTGGTCCCTTTGCCCCTGGACGAGATTTGCAATTGGATACTGGATATGGGAACCATGGGGCTAATTTTGTTGGTTCTCGTCCTGGGAAGTTTGGGAGTTATGGTGTTTTAAAGAACCAACACGGACATTTTCCAGGTCAATATGGTGGTGGAATCCTATCTGGGCCAATGCAATATATGCGTCATCAGGTAGGTCTGCAGCGAACTAAGTCTGATTCTGACAGATGGCAGAGAGGAACTAATTTTCAGAGAGGTCTAATACCTTCTCAGGTAATGCATAGAGCTGAGAGAAAGTATGAAGTAGGTAAAATAACTGACAAGGAACAAGCTAAACAAAGGCAGTTGAAAGGTATACTGAATAAGTTAACTCCACAAAACTTTGAAAGACTATTCGAGCAAGTCAAACAAGTTAACATTGACAGTGCTGGTACTCTAACTGGTGTGATATCTCAAATATTTGATAAAGCTCTGATGGAACCGACATTTTGTGAAATGTATGCCAACTTCTGCGATCATCTTTCTGGGGAGTTACCTGATTTTTGTGAAGACAATGAAAAAATTACTTTTAAAAGACTACTTTTAAACAAGTGCCAGGAGGAGTTTGAGAGAGGTGAGAGGGAACAAGAAGAAGCTAATAGACCTGAAGAGGAGGGTGAGGTTAAGCAGTCCAACGAAGAAAGAGAAGAAAAGAGAGTCCAGGCACGAAGGCGAATGTTGGGCAACATCAGACTAATTGGGGAATTATATAAGAAAAAGATGTTGACAGAGAGAATCATGCATGAATGCATTAAAAAACTGCTGGGTCAGTATCAAAATCCTGATGAGGAAGATGTAGAAGCATTGTGCAAACTAATGAGCACGATTGGAGAAATGATTGATCATCCCAAAGCCAAGGTCCACATTGATGCATATTTCGATATGATGGCTAAGCTATCTAATAACATGAAACTTTCGTCTAGGGTGAGGTTCATGCTGAAGGACTCAATTGACCTGCGGAAGAATAAATGGCAGCAGAGGAGGAAAGTTGAAGGTCCAAAAAAGATTGATGAAGTGCACAGAGATGCTGCCAATGAACGGCAAGCTCAATCCAATAGGTTGACTCGTGGATCAAGTATGGGATCTTCTTATAGACGTCAGCAACCCACAGACTTTGCTCCAAGAGGATCAAATATATCACCTTCTCCGAAGGCACACATGGGGGGTTTTCGTGGGTTACCGCAGCAACCACGTGGATATGGCATGCAAGATGGTTGGTCCAGTGAGAGACACTCGTTTGAGAACAGGAATATATCAGTTCCATTGCCCCAGAAGCCCCTTTGTGATGACTCTATCACTCTAGGCCCCCAAGGTGGCCTTGCTAAGGGAATGTCTGTTAGAGGGCAACCATTGGCATCGAACGTTTCTGACTCCAGAAAAATTCCAGCCGGTCCTAATGGTTATGGGTCAGTATCAAATCATCCAGCTAATGCTTCAAGAGAGGAATATATACGGAAAATTTCTCCGGACCGGTTTGTTAGCCTTTCTGCCAATGACGAAATAGATTCGCCTGATAGAAATATGAATTTTGGTAGCAGGGAAGTACAAAATTCCGATAACATTCCTGATACATCTCGCCCAGTTACACCTCCAATCAGAAACAGAGAGCCACATTCCATAGAAAGTGTTTCTTGTAGAAAGGTGTGGCCAGAAGAACAACTGCAAAAGATGTCACTGGAAGCTATCAAAGAATTTTACAGGTAAAATAAGGTTATTACATTTTTTACTTTTCGTTTCTCTCCTACAAGCTTATGTAAATTTTTTAATCTTAAAATATGTGTATGGTTCGCATGAGGATGCATATTATAGAATAATAAGAATGATGCTTTTATGTTTAGTTATGCTATACATGTCATAAATTGTAATTCATACATGTAGTAGAAAAGCTAAAATTTGTTCTAATTAGCTGGCATAGATGCAATATTTGTTTCCCTGCATATTGTTGTTTTTTTCTTTCTCAAAACATCAGTTATTAATATAAATATTGTATTTCTCAGTGCCAAAGATGAGAAGGAAGTTGCTCTGTGTGTAAAAGATTTGAATGCTCCCAGCTTTTATCCATCAATGATATCTATCTGGGTAACTGATTCCTTCGAGAGGAAAGACATGGAGAGGGATCTACTGGCTAAGCTTCTTGTGAATCTTTCAAATTCTCAGAATGCCATAATAAGTGAAGTTGAACTCGTTAAAGGGTATGCAGTTGATGATTGATTTCTATTTTGAGTAAATGTTGCCAGTTTCTAGCCAAGTGACCTGTAACTTTATCGTGTTCCATCTGCCAGGTTTGAATCAGTTCTAGCTAGTTTAGAGGATGCTGTAACTGATGCACCAAAAGCAGCAGACTTTCTTGGAGGTATATTTGCCAAAGTTATTTTAGAAAATGTGATTCCAATGACAGAAATTGAGAGGTTAATATATGAAGGTGGGGAGGAGCAGGGACGACTAGTAGAAATAGGCCTTGCATCTGAAGTCCTTGGAAGCGTACTGGAGATTATACAGAACGAGAAAGGTGATCCCGTCCTGAATGAAATTCGTTCTGCGTCCAATCTACATCTCGAAAATTTTAGGCCTCCAAACTTTAAGAAATCATTAAGATTAGATAAATTTATTTAGATCTATATATAGGGTAATTGCTGATTTCTCTGCATAGAAGAATTTTTTGTTAACTCTATTAGGGTCTCTCTTCGATATGCAGACATAGATTTCATAAAAGAATCTGGTTCAGATGGTTGACTTCTAATATTGTGGCCGCATTCTAATATTCCTTCAAATTATTGGTATCCATCTCTTCCAATACATAATTAACAGCAATATAAAGGGTTATAATTTATAATTCATGCCTTGTCTTTTAACTATTTTGTTTAATCTTCTAAAGGCTGCTTGGTAATGCAGTCTGACATGCATAACTTTAAAAAGCCGAAGCCGTGTACGTACAATCATGTGTAATTAGATTCCATGCACGTTAAAAAGGCGTCGCATATCAAGTGTAACTTTCGAGTATCTGAAGCGAGAAACAAGCTTCTGCAGGAAAACTTGTATTAGTGTGACTGACAGGGAACTTGCATGTTACAGGTAGCAGAGGCGGATCTAGTAAGGGACACGGGGTGTCACCCTAAAATAAAATTTTACTTTTTTTATCATTAAAATTTTTGAAAATATATGAAAGTGTCCCAGAAAATTAAAAAATATTAACATAAATCCCGTGCGATGCACGGGTTTCCATTAATATTTTAAATTTTTATTTATCAAGTCATATTATATTTTTAAAATATTTATATAAATATATAATGATTATAAATTTATAATAAAAATAATAGAATAACATGTGGTCGTAATTTAGTATAATAAATAGAATATTTCTAGTAGTTTAACAATTTAGTAGTTTAGCATATATGTAACACTATTATTTATATCTTTTAGTAAAATGATAAGTTGTATTCGTAGTTTAGTAGGATAGGTATACTATATTTAGTAGTAGTTTAATAATTTAGTAGTTTATTAGATATATAACACTATTTATCTATTTTTGTAATAATCAAAATTAGGGAATTATCGTTGAACCAAACCGTTGAACCAAATTATCTCTATTCCGGCTATTATAATATAGTATAAATAAGGATGTATTAACAAAATATAGTTGGTATCCTCTATAATATAATTCCTGCATCCGTCCGCACAGGTAGTCATCGTCCTTAAAAGGCAGCTCTAATTGTAATAGTAGGCAATGCCTAACGCAATCCAATGTGAACTAGGCAGATTTAATTTACTTAACTTCATAGTACATATGGGTCGGGCTCAACAACCACAGTACAAAAACTGATTTTGAGCGTGGACGAAATATGAGTTAATTTATGTTTTACACCTGATGTACCCCGAGTAGAATGAAAGACTGAAATTAAATGGACTAAATTTAAGTTGAATAATATAAAACCCATATAATGTGCAAAAGTAAATGAATTTGGTATACAAAAATGCAACAAGGCCTCATCATTCCTACGTTACTACATGTACATATTTACTGCAACAAAGTCTCATTTTCACTATGCTACATTACCCCACCACACATACTGACATATAGATTTAGTGTTTAGAGATACATGCATGATGTGCTTACCCTCTAACTTTCTTTCTTAGTTGTCTAGAAAATTTTTGATAGCTTCTTCAATCTTTGCAGCAGTCAGGGGTTTAGATAAGTTATAATCCACTCCAGCTTCTTTCATCAGCCTTATCTCTGGGCCATCTGTATGTGCACTCACTGCAAAAATTGGTATGTGCACTTTAAATTTGGCTTCCTCTTCTCTGATTCTCCTGGTTGCTTCAATTCCATTCATGACTGGCATCTAATTAAATATTTAACATCATTGTTAAAACGTGTTTTCATATCTTTTTGTGCATATGCATGTGTGATATGTGCGTGTCATGGGTAATGTTGTCTTAAGATCAACATTCAACCATTTATAAGATTTTTCATTTTAATATTTCATAATTAGGCACAATAAATGATAATTAATAAGTCACATAATTACCTCGCAGTCCATGAAAATGCAATCGTAAGGCAAAACATGAGATTCCCTCTCATCATTAAGGGCTTTGCAGACAGACTGCACAGCCTGTTGACCATTAGCGCATATTTCAGTAATTGCCCCAAGCTTAGAAAGAACAGCAACAGCTATTTTTTGTAGCAATGCCTCATCCTCTACAAGCAACACTTTCTTCCCGCTTAAAGGCTTATCAGCTTCTTTGATTTCTACAACCTGAGGCTGGGTATTAATAGCAAAAGAAGATGATGCTACTTGCCTTGGCTGATATACAGATGTACTAGCTTCATTGGCAGCACTATATGTTGCTGAGCTGATTGTTAGTTTATGGCTATTTATCGATGGTGAAGTGGCCTCTGGCATCTCTCCTCCAAACTCAGGAAGAAGCTTTAGTACTTGATACAAACGTGATCCATGGAAAGGTTTGGAAATGATAATATCACTAGGAGGAAGTTTGTCTTCATTGAGGCCTTGTAGCTGAATATGATCAGATCCAGGTCTATCCAACCAGACAACACTGTTAAAACCAGTAGAGATATTTTTTCTAAATGCAGCTACAACTCTACTGAGCTCACGGAATGGTCCACCATCCGTATCAATCACAACCAATATAAAGCTTGGCAGAACACTCCCTTTGGTGGTTGACCTTCTATGTGAAGGAGGCATCTCCTGATCAGTTCCATCTAGAGAACTCAGCGGTACTTCTTTTGATCTTGTGCTCGAATTGCGTGGTACAGCTATAACTTGAAGAAGTGCATCAGACCTCTTGGAAGAACGGCTTAGAGAAAGAACCCTCCTGTGCCAGATTTTCTTTAAAGTAGTGGAAAGTTCTTCATAGTTTCTAGCCACCAACACTTTTATTCCTTGTCTTTTGAAGAATTTCTTGCAAACTTTACGTCTTTCTTCGTTTCTAATGAAGAGTACAACTTGTGATCCTTCGGTGTCAGAACTAATGAATTGCATATTTCGTACTGAATATGATTCGCAAGATGACATGCGACCACCAACATGTGATTCAATATCCTCATATTGATCTCTTCCACTACTAGTCCTCTGGTCTATTTCACATACAGGAAGATATGTATTGAACCTGAAGCAAGTTCCTTTTTTTCCTGCTTCTTTGTCTACGATCTCTATCTCCCCGCCCATTAAACGTACCTAATAAAAAAATAAATATATTAAAATTCTCAGTGATGCAAAATAAGTGCATTCTTTGTATATGGTAGGATCATTATTAGAATATAAATTTGCATTATAAGCGAGTTATACGTACCAGAGATTGAACAATACCAAGTCCTAGGCCCGTGCCCTCTTGCCCAGCTGATGTCTCCTTTATTTGGGCATAGTTCTCAAAAATAATATCTTGCTTATCTTTCTGAATGCCAACTCCAGTATCATCTACCTCAAAAACAAACTCCATGCAGGTTTCATCCTTTTGAATACTGTCCACAGTTGTTCCGTACTTGGTTAAGGCTTCTTTTTTTAGAAATTGATAGCATAACAACCATGACAGAGGACCTTTCCGAGTTGAATCGAGTCTTAAACTTGAACATCTAGGCTTTCTAGCATAAGCTCGAATCAAAACATGTCCTTCTGAGGTAAATTTGACAGCATTACTTACTATATTTGATAGTATCTGTCTCAGCTTTTTGCGATCACCTATAACGTGATCAAACTTATCAACAGAACCATCACTGAGATCCAACACAACATCTATGCCTTTCTTGATCCCAACAGCATGAAACAAGTCAGCGACATCTTCAATTAACTTTGACACTTCAAATTCTTCTTGTTCGAGAGTGCCTGCTTCTAGCTTACTTCGGTCGAGAATGTTATTCAGAATACCTACACATAAACAAAGGTACAGTATTCATTAAATATGTTATTATTATTATTATTATTATTATGATAACTAAAATTAAATAGATAATTACCTAAAAGATCATCGGAACAAGATTTCATGTGCATTATATTTCCCTCCAAATCGGATCCACGAGCAACTTGAGTCAGGCATATTTCTATTAGACCGGTAATCCCTGCTAGAGAGGCACGAACATCATGGCTTGCATTGGCGTAGTTGGTGCTCTTCTTGATACCTTTCCTTTCTGCTTGAACTGTTGCATCCATTTGTTTCATTAATGCAGCACGCAACTGTATCAATCTTTGTAATGCTCCAACAATAAGGAACACAAAAACCACAGTAGAAAAGAATATTAGGCCAATCGTCCCAAAAAGATACTGGTACGATCTACTTAAGTGCTTGTGCAGGGATCTCTCCGGCCCCTCAAGTGGCATAGCCAATACAAAAACCTGCAAATAAAATCATAAGTAGAAGTCGAAATCTTTAACATGACTTTATATTTTCAAAATATTTGTAAATGTGAATAATGTGTTCAGTTTAATGTTCACCTGCAATGTTAGAAATGAGTTCAAGTAAAAATGGTTAAACAACAATGTAATAATTTTGATTAAAACATTTTTGAAGAATGATAACTAAAAGAAGATATACATACCACTTCCACCCCAAGGATTTCAACCTGTGAACAATATGCATCATACTTTGTTGCAGAAGTGGTGATAGTTTTAGGTCGCAGTGTGCCATCATTTTCTTGACATGTAAGATTACCAATAACATCGCCCGCTACTTTACCACCACTTTGATTTGACAACTCAAATGCAACAGAATTGTTACCGTCAATAACAATTCGAGTGTTCTGAATCTTTGCATTGTTAAGTACTTGCATGTCCTTCGTAGCCAAAAACAAACTTCCATCATTGCTTATGCTTCCAGATAAGGATTGTACTATCCCTTTTGTTTCAAACCCCAGAGATACTGCTCCTCTCCCATCCATAACAGCCGTGTTAAGGAACAAAAGATCTTGGATGTCAATCCACGAAGGTCCTAGTGAAGCATTTCCATCTGCACTTTGCAGGGCCGCTTGAAGGGTTTTGGCTGTCAATATACTTGGAGGATGCCAAGTAACAACTCCATATAATTTTCCAGTGTCGCGATTTACAGGCTGAGAGTAGCAAGTGAGGTTATAATTTGATGTAGCTAATTCCTTGTCCTTGTCCACTGAAAATAACGAGGTGTTTGTATAAACAGCAACAGGTTGCTGGTTGCCTCCGTTGTAATATGAAAATAACAAACCATCTCTTCGTATGTATGATACTTGAGAGATATATGGAATTGTTGAAAATGCTTGAAACAACAAAGGAGCCACCTACACGTATGAATGCCAATTGCCGAACAAAGTTCACGTTATGTCTTACATTCATTTATAACAATTCTAGTTTTTTTGACATCTCTACAATAGTCAACTAGGTTTGCTTAAATTACATCATTTATAAAAGATCAAGTAAATAAATCAACAGCAAAATTGGCCACTATCTAGCTATGAGATTTCATTTAGCAGCTCGAAAGATAGATGAAAAGACAAATTTACCTCGGATTCAATGTTGGAAATCGAGAGTTGTGTTTCATTCACACTGGAGCTTAGCATTCTTGCTAGGCTGGTTGCAGATGAATGCAGTGGTGATAGCAAATCTGCTTTTACTCCAACTTCAGAAAGTATTTCTTGGTGAAGGTTTTGCGTAAACAGCCTTACATCTTCTTCTATAGTCCCACTTCTAGTGTGCCAATAGTTAAACACCAAACTTGGAGGCACCAGTACTGCCCCTGCCTACAGGCAGGCATGAATGTAAATAAAATTTATTTCTAGATTTCACAATAATACTCAAATCATGTATACTTTTTTACTAAGATCACAAGTTTCGAATTACGAAACTTATATAATCCATAACTACTAAACAGTGAAAGAAAAGCTTCGAGGAATTACCAGAATCAAGAAGAACATTATTGGTCGCATGACAATCATATCGGTTAACAGCATATTGCATACACAGTTACAATATTGTCCTGCATTGCCATTATAATTTTATGAGAAATTGTAGATATTCCAAATGAGATAACAAAATAACAAAGAAGATATTGTAGGAAGCTCATATATGTGCGCTCACTTAATACACATTATAATTAAATTAAAAAATTAAACAGAGTTGTTGGTCTCTGTCAACAAAATAAAGGTGTGCACCACACATTATAAACTCTTGTGGACATATTAGCTATAATTAGTATATTCGAATATCAAATTTTCTTTCTCCTATTATGTATAATTAGAGCTAATAAAAACGGGGAATTGTTTAATAAAAAAAACATGCCTTAAATTAAAAAACAGTACATATAAATCTATTCAATACCGAGTAAAAGAACGATTTGCAAATAATTGTGTATATATATGACCTTTTTTTGATGTTGCTGCCTTGCTGGTCCTATTCGAGTGTCTGTTCTGCAGAAAGCAACATCCATGCATGCATAAATAAAACATATACGTAACAATAGACTATCATACTATTAAAACAACAAGATAATACGATGGAATCATGATTGTAAACATACATAAAAGTTATGTAACAAAATACCAAATCGTAAAATCTCTGCTTACTCGAAAAGAGCTTTCTGAAACTCTTTGTTTTCTTCAACCAACGAAGAGAGAGGGAGGGAGAGAGAGGGAGGGGGAGAGAGAGAGAGAGAGAGAGAGAGAGAGAGAGAGTTTTCTTCAACCAACTGTATGAGTGAGGCGCGAGATAGAGAACCAGAGAGAGCAGCGACAGAGATTGGAAGAATTTTAAGATCAAGAACTGTCTGCTGTATATTGTGTGTCAAAAAGCTTGTATTTATGCACATAATCTTTCTTGCATATTTCAATATCCATGTATAGATTTTATTATTTTAATATCTTTACATGTTTAGATTTTATTGTGATGGTAGTTTATATAATCTCAGTGATATCTTAAAAGGTAACATATATTTTCTTAAGTTAGTTGACTTATATGTATGAGAACAATTTTTCAAGTTCCAAATATGGATTTTTCAAGTTCCGGACCTAGCAATTGTGGGCCCAGTAGTACACTCGCCTCCCCAAACTAATGGGGTGCATTTTTAAGTATTTTTTTGGATTTTTAGAATCTACGTTATTTAATTTAGATTTTGAAAGGTATTCAATTTGTAATGTCAATTTTTTTATTAAAATCTAATCGGGTGTATTTAATTCAGATTTTAGTAAATTTATGATCATTCATGGATTTTAGGCTATTGTTGTTGCTTTTAACTTTATGCGGAGCTATTGAAAAATCGTAAAGTCTTGCTCATTTAAATAGTTATTTCTAAAAAAAATATATAAAACACCCTATCAAATCAATTAAAATCAAATATTTTATCATACACAAAAAATTCATGGACTTTTGAATAACATCTTATTTTAATGAATTTTTAAAATCCAAATCAAATATTACCAGATTTTATTAAACTTTATAAAATCTAAATTAAATACCCCAGATTTAAAAAGACTTTTTTTTAATTCTTATTGAATACCATCATATTTTGAAGAATTTTCATAATCCAAATTAAATTCCCCATAATTTTTAAAATCCAAAAAAATCTTTTAAAATCCCAATTAAATACACTCCATGAGAGTATTAATATAGATTTCAAAAAATCTTAAAATATTGTGGTATTTAATATGGATTAAAAAATCAATTGAAACATGATGGTATTCTAAAGGGGTGAAAGCCCTAAATAGCCATATTTAAATAACTATGGCTAGAATACATACAGAATTTTAAACTGTTCAAAATACCCAACACATACTCCTTTTTCGGTGGAGTAACTTGATAGTCCAGTGTCATAAGAGTATGATATTTGTATCATGTCAGATACTTCTTTGTCAGTGAAGTATCGGCCCAAATACTTCTGGAGTAAGATGTGAGATACTCCTTTGTCACTAAAGTATCATCTAAAATTTTAAAATTATTAAATTAAGGTACACACTTTAAGTAGGTTTTAGGCTCTGGGTTTTAGGATGCCCTAAATCTTAAATCGATTTTACTTTTGTTCATTTTCTAAAATATTTCTAAATCACAGATGGAGAATTGTTACATAAAATATTAAAAATTATTAAATAAATTATTAAATTTTCAAAAAAATACATAATGCTCTAATACTTCACCGGGAAAGGAATATTGAGACTGATACTACACCGAAAGAGGAGTATCGGCCATGATACTCCACTGACAAAGGAGTATCACCCTGATACTCCACGAGAAGTGGCGTATCGTAGTGGGCATTTGGGGTATCTTATTTGAGAATGAGTATTTTGGACAAAAGGACCTCTAAAAAGAGGTATTTTGGTCATTAATTTTGTTTTATTTGATAAATTGGTCGATTTTGATAGATTTGCTAGTATATTAATATGGAGTGTATTCATTTCAAATTTTATAGTAATCCGTAGATTTTAGGAGATTTTCTTAGCTTTCACGGATGTTGACAAAGTAGTTAAAAAACATAAAAAGTCTTGATGATTTTATTGAGTTTTTGAGGAATCTTTCAAAATTTCATGTATTTTAGAAAGATTTCAAAATATTAAAAATATAAAATTTTAAAAATATTACTGGAAAATTCATCAAAATCCACTAATTTATCAAATAAAACAAAATTTATGAAACGTTAAATATCATTAGATTTCAGCTAATTTTTTAAAATTAAAATTGAATACTACATGATTTTAATGGATTGTTTTTAAATCTAGACTGAATACACTCGGATTTTAATGGACTTTTAAAAATTCAAATTGAATACGTCTTGATTTCAAATAATTTTCAAAATTTAAATTGAATACTCATGTACTTCAAAAGAGAAAGAGAAATGATAGATAACCCAAATTTTTACCCCACATGTTCATCGGTCAATATGTATAACTATATAGATGTCAATATAATAATTTGAGACCCTATGTGTATTCACATACGTCCCTAATAAAAATTTGTTATGTGTTAAATATTTGGGGAATGCATTTGTTACCTAACATTAATTACTTTAAAAATCTAGATTTTGAAAGATTTCTAAAAGACTCCATAATATCATTAAGACTCTACAATATTTTTTTATCAATTCCGTCAAAATATGCGAACTATTAATATTAACGAAAATCTTTTATAATCCGATGATTATCGATCCTTTCAATCTAAATCAAATACACCTATAATATTACACGTCTGAATTGAAAGAAATGTAGATCCGATAATTTTGGACACGACACGACACGAAAATTTAGTATTTGTGTTTGTTTTTTTAATACATGACATGAAAATACACGAACATGAAAGTACACAACCGAGTTTTAGTGTCGGTTTTGTGTTTTGCCTTCAAGTACACGACACGATATGAAGTATAAAATATAAATAAATCTTATCATTAAATATTAATATTTATAATAAATATATGTATATTTATAATAGATATATGCATATTTATTTTTAAAATAATATCTTAATTTTATAATATGTATATAAATGTGATCTAAATATATATTTTTAATATATTTTGTAAACATATACCTAATAATCTTATATTTTTATTTATTTATTATAATTAATATTAATATTCAATTTTACACGAAAAACACGACACGAAACGAACGACACGAAACGAAAGTACACGAACACGAAAGTACACGAACCCTAAACATGTCGGTTTTGTGTTTGACCTTTAAATACACGAAACACAAAAATACACGACACAAAAGTATGCGACACGAACGAATTGCCAGGTCTAGAGAAATAGCCCTTATTATCATAATTTAAATTTTAAATACCCAAAATATCATAATTGAGTAAAATGACCTTTAGTATCACACACAAATGTAACTAACTAATATATGTACATTTTTTGTAAACTAAAAAATCAGTCTGCTATCATTTGGGCCTGCATGGTACTAGACCAGTGGTCTATTGTTAGATATATTTGATAATGTCATGGCTAATATGATTTATGTTTATTTTTCAGATCTTACTTAAACAGGATAAATCAGTATTTACTGGAAGTCAGGACTTAAGGATATCAGTACTTATATTATCAGAAGATAATCATCAGAAGATGGATATCAGAACTTAAGTACTGAAGGAAGTTCAGATAAGGACAACAACTGATTAAAGGAAAGAAGATCGAGACAAACATAAGAAGAGATATGTATGAAGAAGGAATTCTATGAAGAATAGAATACTTGGAAGAAAAGATATCTGATTGATATATTTTAGGAAGCAGAATTATATTCCATATCAATTAGCGATTATCTTGTAACTGTGTAGTCTATAAACACAGACATAGGGTTTACACTATAAGTGTTATCATATACGAGAAGATTATTCATTGTAACCCTAGCAGCTCTCGTGATATTTGTTCATCACTGAGAGGTAACAGTTCCATACTGTAACAGAGTTTATTGTTTCAATAAAGTTTGTTTTCTGTTACTTGAGATATTAAAGTTCGATTTGATTGTACTTTACACTGTATTCACCCCCTCTACAGTGTGTGTGTGACCTAACAAGTAGTATCAGAGCCTATCTGTTAATGCATAAACAGTTTAAGATCCAAACACAATAATGTCTGACACAGAAACTCCAACTAAGTCCACCAAAACTGAAGAACCTCCAAAAACACAAATTCAAAGTCGGTATGAAACCATCAGAGTTCCCATATTGAGACCATCTAAATATGCCATATGGAAGGTGAGGATGACCATGTTTCTGGAAGCTACAGATCCAGAATATCTTGATAGAATCAAGGAAGGACCTCACAAACCAACCAAGCTCGCTGTTGCAGTTGCAGGTGAAGTAGCAAAGACTATACCAAAGGAGAAGAGTGATTATACTGCTGAAGATATCGCATCAATCGCTAAGGATGCTAAGGTACGACACTTACTGCATAGTGCCATTGATAATGTAATGTCAAACAGGGTAATTAACTGCAAGACTGCAAAGGAGATATGGGATGCTCTGGAAACGAGGTGTCAGGGAACTGATACAATTAAAAAGAACAGGAAGACAAGACTCACTCAAGAGTATGAACACTTTGACTCAAAGGCTAATGAGTCATTGACTGATTTATATGATAGATTTGTCAAAGTCTTGAATGATTTGTCACTGGTTAATAAGGAGTATGATCTTGAAGATTCAAACCTTAAATTCCTGTTAGCTCTTCTTGAATGTTGGGATTTGAAGGCAACAACAATAAGAGACAACTACAATCTTGATGATACAACTCTTGATGAAATTTATGGAATGCTCAAGACTCATGAACTTGAGATGGAACAAAGAAGCAAGAGGAAATGAGGAAAGTCAAGGACAGTTGCTCTTAAGGCTGAAGAAGAATCCCCCAAGGCAGCTACCTCAAGGAAAGACAAGGGTAAAGCTCTTTTCACAAAGTCTGATACTGAGTCATCAAGTTCTGAAAGTGATGATGACTCAGATTCTGAAAGCTTGCCTGAGACTGATGCTGATGAGGAGATGATGAAGCTATGTGCTTTTATAGTGAAAGGGATCACAAAAATTGCATACAGGAAGTTCAGGAAGGGAAAGAAATTTTCCAGGAAAGGCACAAATTCTGATAAGAAGAATTTCAGAAGATCTGAGGGCAGAGGAGGAAAGTCTGACAGAGGAGATTATACCAATGTCAAATGCTATAATTGTGGTGAAAAAGGCCACATATCTCCTGATTGCAAGAAAGTGAAGAGTGACAAAGGCAAGGCTCTTGTCACAAAGAAGAAAAGCTAGACAGATACCTCAGACTCTGAAAGTGAGGAGAATTATGCTTTGATGGCAAATGCTGATAAAGCAAGTGCTGAAAGCAGTTCTGAAGCTGCTGAATCAAAGGTACCTCAGACTACTTATGCTTTTCATACTGATGATATTAATGAGTTGAGAAGATATCTTAAAACCATGTTTGTTAGTTATAGAGATCAAACTTTAACATGTGAAAGATTAACTTCTGAAAATCTTGCTTTTAAGAAAAAAAATGATTTCTTAGAAAAAGGGTTAGTTATGTTCCATCAAACTCAGAAGGATAGAGATGATGCTTTTTATGTTAGGGATGAAGTGCTAAAAATGAATGAATCTCTAAAAACTGAGTTAGAAAAGGAAAGAGAGATTATCAGGACTTGGACTAACTCTGGCAAAACAACTCAAAATTTGCTAAGTAGTGAAAATTGGAAAGAGGGCTTAGGTTATGGAGATGATAAGAATGATAAAGGAACTGTAGAAATTAAGCCTGTTGTTAAGCAAAAGCCAAAGTTAAAACCTGTTAAGTTTGTAACTGTAAAGTCTGATAATGAGAAATCAGAAGTTAAAGAGGGATTAACTTCTGACAAACTTAAATAGGAAAAGACAGCTGAAGTAAACATAGGTTTAATGACTAAGAAGCAGCTTAAGCATAAGCTGAAAGATGTTAAGAATGCAAACAAGGTAAAATCACCTAGGAAAAAAAGGAATGGAAAGGAAGGCGTGAATAAAAGCAATGATTATAAGCCCGTTCCTAAAGCTCCTAGGAAAACGTGTCATAACTGTGGAAGTTCTAACCATCTGGCCTCTTTTTGCAGGAAGAATAAGAACATAAACTCCTTACCTTCAAAGTCAGGAGTTAAGAGTCAGTCTGTTAGATATAAGCCACAAAATCCTTGTTTTCATTGTGGTAGTTTATGGCATTCCATTTATACTTGTAAGGAATATCATAGTTTGTACTATGATTATTATCAAATAAAACCTTCTTTAAAGAAAGTTTCCATTGTTCCTTCTAGTGTAAATTCTGATTCAAAGTCTGATGGTGTAAATTCTGATAAGAAAATTGTTAACACAAACTCTGATGCTAAATCCGCTGCAAATGTTAACAAACTTGATAAGGCCAAAGGATCCAAGCAAGTCTGGGTCCTTAAAACTAATCATTAGTGGTCTTTGTGATTTGTAGGGCAACAGGAAAAACATCCTGGTTCTGGACAGTGGATGTTCAGGACATATGACTGAAAATAAAGCCCTGCTATCAGACTTTGTGGAGAAAGCTGGCCCAAGTGTTTCTTATGGAGATGGCAACATTGGAAAAATATTGGGATATGGCAATATCAATCTTGGGAATGCCATCATTAAAGAAGTAGCTCTGGTCTCAGGACTTAAACATAATCTGTTGAGTATAAGTCAAATCTGTGACAGAGGTTATCATGTTGATTTCTTTGAAGAACACTGTGAAGTTGTGAGTAAATCTAAAGGCAAAGTTGTTCTGAAAGGATACAGGCGTGGTAACATTTATGAAGCTAAGCTTTCAACAAGTACTGATGGTTCTGCAATCTGTTTGATGAGTAGAGCATCAATTGAAGAAAGCTGGAATTGGCACAAGAAACTCTCTCATTTAAATTTCAACAATATAAATGAATTAGTCAAGAAAGATCTTGTGAGAGGACTGCCAAAGTCAGTATTTGCTCCTGATGGCCTTTGTGATTCTTGTCAGAAGGCTAAACAAAGAAAATCCTCATTCAAGAGCAAGACTGAATCATCAGTTCTTGAGCCTTATCACCTACTACATGTTGATCTATTTGGTCCAGTGAATGTCATGTCTATTGCAAAGAAGAAATATGCTTTGGTCATAGTGGATGAGTTCACCAGATACACATAGGTGTATTTCTTGCACACAAAAAGTGAAACTGCATCTATCTTGATTGATCATGTCAAACAACTAGATAAATTGGTCAAAGACTCTGTGAAAATCATAAGGAGTGATAATGGCACTGAGTTCAAGAATTTGATAATGGAAGAGTTCTGCAAAAACCATGGAATTAGGCAGGAATTCTCTGCTCCTGGAACTCCACAGCAAAATGGAGTTGTTGAAAGTAAGAATAGAACTCTCATTGAAGCTGCACGTACAATGCTTGAAGAAGCAAAGCTTCCAACCTATTTGTGGGCTGAAGCTGTGCAGACTGCTTGTTTTACTCAAAATGCAACACTCATTAACAAGCAAGGAAAGACACCATATGAGATGGTGAAGAAAAAGAAGCCAAATCTGAAGTATTTTCATGTATTTGGATGCAAGTGTTTTGTTCTTAAGACTCATCCTGAACAACTATCCAAATTTGATCTAAAAGCTGATGAAGGAATCTTTGTTGGATATCCACTTTCCACAAAAGCCTTCAGAGTCTATAACTTGAGAACAAGAGTGGTCATGGAATCTATCAATGTCTCTTTTGATGATAAGAAGATTACTGGACTTGAAGATTTATTGATCATGATCAGCTGAGATTTGAAAATGAAGACTCAAATTCTGATACTGAAAATCCTGACAATATAAGTCCTGTTACTGCAAACTCTGATGGATTAAACTCTGATGTTATTGAAACTGTGGTGACTACGCCAAAGGAAGATGCACCTATGCAGGGGGAGCATACTCAAATATTACCACATCTCAAGAAGCATCAGAACATACATCTGGCTCTTCAAGTTCTGATTCGTCAAGTTCTGATAAGCCAAGTTCTGATAATTCTGAAAATCCAAATTCTGAAGAATCCAACTCAGAGAGTATAGTTTCAGGGGGAGTATCAGAAAATGAAAATGAAGACAACATGGATCATGGGGGAGCATCTAGTTCTAGAGAAAACCTTCCATCTGCAAGGAAGTGGACTAAATCACACACACCTGATTTGATAATTGGAAATCCTGATGTAGGTGTCAAAACTAGAACAGGTACTTCAAACGAATGTCTTTATAATTCTTTTCTTTCTCAGACTGAGCCAAAGAAAGTGGAAGAAGCTCTTCAAGATGCTGATTGGGTGCAAGCAATGCAGGAAGAGTTAAATTAATTTGAAAGAAACAAAGTCTGGACCCTAGTGCCAAGACCAAAGAATAGATCCGTTGTTGGTACAAAGTGGGTATTCAGAAACAAAACTGACAGTGATGGCATAATTACAAGGAATAAGGCAAGGCTGGTTGCAAAAGGATATTCTCAACAGGAGGGAATTGATTATGATGAAACATTTGCACCAGTTGCTAGGTTAGAAGCCATAAGGATATTTTTGGCTTATGCTGCTCACAAAAAGTTTACTGTCTTTCAAATGGATGTGAAAAGTGCTTTTCTCAATGGAGAATTGGAGGAGGAAGTATATGTTAAACAACCTCCAGGCTTTGTAGATTCCAAATATCCAGATTATGTCTACAGGGTTGATAAAACACTTTATGAACTTAAGCAAGCTCCTAGAGCATGGTATGAGACTTTAGCTCAGTTTCTTCTGGAAAGTGGATTTAACAGAGGAACAATAGATAAACCACTGTTCTACCTCAACCATGGAAAGGACTTACTTCTGGTCCAGATTTATGTTGATGATATCATTTTTGGGTCTACAAATGACAAACTTTGCAAGAAGTTTGCCAAACTGATGCAGTCAAGGTATCAGATGAGTATGATGAGGGAACTTAGCTATTTTCTGGGCCTTCAAGTCAAGCAGAATGAAGAAGGCACTTTCATTTGTCAAACTAAGTACACCAGAAACTTGCTGAAGAAATTTGGAATACAAGATTGTTCAAGTGCATCCACTCCCATGGCCACTACAACAAAACTGGACAAGGATACTGGTAAATCAGTAGATATTACTGATTACAGAGGTATGATTGGCTCTCTACTCTATCTAACTGCTAGTAGACCTGATATCATGTATGCTACCTATCTTTGTGCAAGATTTCAAGCAGATCCAAGAGAACCTCACTTAATAGCTGTGAAAAGAATATTCAAGTATCTTAATGGAACAACTGATCTGGGATTGTGGTATCCCAGAGAATCAGATTTTAAACTAATAGGTTACTCAGATGCAGATTTTTCAGGTTGCAAAATTGACAGGAAAAGCACAAGTGGAAGCTGCCAATTTCTTGGAGGCAGATTGGTTTCTTGGTTTAGCAAGAAACAAAAGTCAATTTCCACATCAACTGCAGAAGCAGAGTACATTGCTGCATGAAGCTGTTGTGCACAGATTCTTTGGATGAAGAATCAGTTACTGGATTATGGGTTAACATATTTCAAAATCCCTATTTACTGTGATAATCAAAGTGCTATTGCTATGACAGGTAATCCAGTTCAACACTCAATGACAAAGCACATCAGCATTAGGTACCATTTCATAAGGGAACATGTGGATGAAGGTACAGTGGAATTGCACTTTGTTCCAACAGATCAACAACTAGCAGATATCTTCACAAAACCACTGTGTGAAGCTACTTTTACAAGATTGGTAAATGAACTTGGAATGGTTTCAGGTTCTTTCTCTAAATCTACTTAGTTTTGTTCTAATGCATCAGACTTTATGATCAGTATTTACAGAAATTACTCTCTTTGTGTATTCTGTGCTTAATTCAAAATTTGCTTAAGTACTGACTGTTGTCTGATGTAACTTTCTAAACTCTGAAAATGATACGTCTGTTTATGTAACTATTCAATCCTATAAGGATACCTGTGCTAGATGCTGACCTAGTAGTCTTAAATAAACTAGGGATCCCATATTAGAAGTAATTATTTCTGTGGAAATCTATTTGACACAAGCAAATTCTGATATTGAGCTTAGTTGAGTTTACTTTGTCTATCTTATTACTAAGTCACAAACTAGAATAATGCTTCTCATCTGTTAAGTTCTGACGCTAGTAAATCTGTTGAATGTACTAAGTGCTGATAAAACTCTCTTATCAAAAGAAAAAGAAAAGATTCAAAGATTAAAATTCAGGTACTCCTTTGAGATCTAGAGTAAAAATGTGGAAGGAACGACCCAAGTGCATTGCTGGTATTAAGTAAATATGCATCAGAAAAGCAAAATATTTTCTTGGTGACTTTTCACACTCTATGATTACTGGAGAAATACTCTGATAATAGCATAAATTCTGATAAGCAGTCATAACTCACTTACACTGAGAAGCCACTGTAAAATGGAATTTAAAAAGATGCACAAAATTAGCACAAAATAGTTGAGGTGGACTCAAGCATGAACTCATTCAATAGTAGGTTTCAGAATAATGACAGGTTTTTAGTAAAGTTTTAGTTATGCCTTATTTCTAAGATGTACTGAAGTGAATTAGACTTTACTCTTTGTCTGATATTTAGCTTAATGCACACACTCAACACTCCATATGAATGATGAAAATAACTGTGGTGATCTATGTTATTTTAGATGAACAGTTTCTGTGTCACATTGCACAAATTCTGAGGACAAGTTCTGATTGCATGTTCTGATGATTAAGTTCTGAAGAATCTAAATCCTAATTTGTGTGAGGACTTACTAAGATAGGCATTTATTTTTTGAGTTAAGAAATTATGTTCTGGTAACTGTTAAGTTCTGATATAAGTCTAAGTTCTGATATTAAATTCTGATTCTTTACTTGACTTATTTGTGCATAAAATCTAAAAACAGTTTCAGTTTAAATCAGACTATGTTTGGGTAGAATATTAACAGTCAATATCATTAGGGATAGTGGTTCACATACCCGTACAGTAATTTTTTACTTGTTAGTTGTGCGCATTAACCCTGTGAAGCCTTCATCTTCCAAGCCAAAGAGGACAAAGACTGTTCCTCAAACACCTCAGAAGAGAAGGAGGATTGTTTTGAGAGATAAATCTGACAGTGAGGAACAGGTTTCCACATCAGAACCTGTTGATATAGAAGTTGAGAAAGTGACTTCTCAGAAGGATTCTGCAATTGGGGGATCTAGGCTTCTCAAAAGGCTTAGAAGAATGACTGTTGATAAAACTCCCAAGGAATCCATATCTTCAAAGAGATACAAGAAACAGAGGGCAAAAAGGCCAGTTTCAGATGATGAAGAAGCAGCAGCTAAGGAAGGAGATCAGGAATCTCTGATCTCACAAGAAAAGGAATCTGCTAAAGTCACTACTTCTCCATCAACTCCAACTCAGGAAGCTGTTACTGAAAAGGCCAACACACCATCTGTGTATCCTGTTCAAAAGTCTGTATCTCCTGTTGACCCAGGCACAAGTACTGATATTGATATCCAGAACTTGGTTGTGCCTGAAGTACTTTACTTAGAAGCTCCAACAACAACTAATCCATCAACAACACCTGTTACTGATGCTGCTCAAACTCCAGAATTATCTACTACACCTTCTCTACATCTAGATGCTGATGATCAGAATATAGGTGAGCATCAGGATATGGCTATTGATCAGAACTTGGATCCAGATCAGCACTTAGAAGATGATGCTGAAGCCTCAATTGCTTCGCATACTGTTGTTTTGTCCCAAGATGCTGATTCTGTAAGTTCTGATGCTGCAAATACTGGAGATACTGGTGATGCTGCTTTACAAGCAGATACTGATGAAGCAGGTCCTTCAGGACATGCCCCTCAACAAATAGTTCTTAAATCTGAACTTGTTAAGAAGTTTGTTACCAGAGAAGCACCAGTGCCTTAAAGTGAAACTCCTGCTGGTCAGGAGTGGACTAAGGAATGAAACCCAATTACTTGTGTTCCATCTGCAAAGAATCTGGCTGAGCACTTGACAAAAGCTGATGAGATGTTAAATATTGATGATTTCAAAACACAGCTTAGAGTCACTGCATTGAGTACTAAACTTCTACAAGGTCTCCATTCAACTACTCATGTAGAGCTACACAAGATTCAGGAAGAATTCATCAAACATGAACAAATTCAGAAAATTGATAAGAAAAAATTCTTCCAACCTACCTTTGACAGAGTTGCTTATATTAAAAAGACTCAAGAGAAACAACAAGCTCAGATTGATGATATTCTGAAAAATCAAGCTTCTCAGCAATCTCAACTTAGTGAAATCCAAGCCTCAGTAGAATTGCTTGTCTCTCTTCTTTTACCTGCTGATGCCAAAAAGGGGGAGAAAGTAATTAAGTCCAAATGCAAAACTGATAAGACACTGAAAGGGAAGGATGATGAAAAGGATGACCAAGGAAACTCTGGAATGGGTAGAGGTCATAGTAAAGGTAGAGGTTTCTCATCAAGAAAAGCTGAAATCACAAGTCACAGGACAAGTTCTGATACTGGAAAAAGGATTAGTTCTGCTACTGGTAAAAGGATAAGTTCTGATGAACTTTTAGATCTTGATGAAGAAATGTCAAGACAGTTATTTCTTCAGGAAAATCCAGGAATGGACTTGGAGAGTTTAATGGAAGAAGAAGCCAGACTTAAATCAGAAAAAGTCACATCTTAATCTGAAGCTTCTGGTAAAAAGACACTTCCAAAACTCAAAGGCATTGTGATAAAAGAAAGGACATATACTGAAGCAACATTGGCTAAATCACAACCGCAGATAGATCCAAGATCCAAGGGTAAAGAAAAAGTTGGTGAACCTATCAAGGTTTATGTGCCTCCTGAGAGTGAAGAAATTACTGATGAAGATGCTGATCTTGCTCTGACTTCAAGAAAAGTTCTTAAGACAACCTCTGACATAGCTCAAGTTGTTTAGAGTCAAGAGACAGTAAGTTCTGATATTTCGAAGAAACAAGTAACCTCTGACATAGCTCAAGTTAACTTGATATCAGAAGATAAATCAAAGAAACTCCTACCAGGATTCACTAAAGCAAAACAGACTCAACCTTTGAAGACTGCTGCAAGTGGTTTTGAAGCAAGAGTAGTTACTGGAAAGGAAGCAAGAGATAAAACTGGATTGGGAAGTGCCGATAAAAGAAGAATACAAAACACTACCAATGATCCAACTTCCTTGAGTGAACCAGGTATTGGAGCAACTCCTGAGAGATTGAATCAACTAGAATCTGTACAAATGGTTTACTATACCTACTTGAAAGAACACATCTTGTTGTACTTCATGACAGATGGTAGGGTTTATCATATAAGGCAAAATGCCATTCCATTGAAGTATTTTGAAGAATTGGAGCATGTACAATTTTTACTTCAAGTGAATGACAGATTGACGGGAAGTGCTGCAAACTATTTGAAGGATCAGATTCAGAGATAGAAAAAACTTTATTCTGTTAAGTCTGGCAGCACATATGTTCCAAAGTACAGAGATCACAAGGGTGATATAGTTGAAATGAAGCCCAACACTGCTAAGATTATAACTACCTTTCTGGGTTACAGGGCTGTGGAATTCAATCTTGAGTCTGATAAAGCTTATTTGATCAGACTGGATCAGGATATAAGAAAAGCTAAGATTAATGATCTCAGGGTTGCAATCTTTCAAATTGTTGAAGATACTGCAGAGCTTAAAGATGCTAAAAGGAGAATGATCGATGAACTTAGATATGCTGAGAGATGTTTGTTGAAGAACTATCTCAGAACAACTCCTGACATCAGAGAGATCGATGAAGCCAAGTCAAGATCTACAACTGCTTAAATTCTGATATTTGTACAGATTGAAGTTGTTATCAGAAGTTAAAGATTGGTAAAGCTTTAAGGACTGTAAGTTGTAGTTATCTAGTCTAATTCTCATGCATTTGTACTTAATATTTTTGACATCATCAAATATCTGTTAAAATTGTATATTATGCTAATTTACAAGTTGGGGGAGATTGTTAGATATATTTGATAATGTCATGGCTAATATGATTTATATTTAGTTTTCAGATCTTACTTAAATAGGATAAATCAGTACTTACTGGAAGTCAGGACTTGAGGATATCAGTACTTATATTATCAGAAGATAATCATCAGAAGATGGATATCAGAACTTAAGTACTGAAGGACGTTCAGATAAGGACATCAGCTGATTAAAGGAAAGAAGATCGAGACAAACAAAAAAAGAGATATGCATGAAGAAGGAATTCTATGAAGAATAGAACACTTGGAAGAAAAGATATCTGATTGATATATTTTAGGAAGCAGAATTATATTCCATATCAATTAGCGATTATCTTGTAACTGTGTAGTATATAAACACATACATAGGGTTTACACTATAAATGTTATCATATACGAGAAGATTATTCATTGTAACCCTAGCAGCTCTCGTGATATTTGTTCATCACTGAGAGGTAACAGTTCCATACTGTAACAGAGTTTATTGTTTCAATAAAGTTTGTTTTCTGTTACTTGAGATATTAAAGTTCGATTTGATTGTACTTTACACTGTATTCACCCCCTCTACAGTGTGTGTGTGACCTAACAGCTATGTTAATATTCAGATACACGCATATGTTAACATTTAAATACACGCAAGTATAATTTGCATTGTACTAACCAAGTTGCGTTTTGTTGTGCAAGACATTCCTTAATATGACAAGACTAAGTCATATTGATGATCCTAAGATTAAGTTGATCTGTAATTCTTATGTAATCTGTAATGGTATTCCTTGAGTCTGTAAGAGTGTTGAAGAAGACTAGACTGGATTATTTTTTAGTAAACAGCCAACAAACTAGGAATTAATCTTTTGAAGAAGATCAAGCATGATCATGCCTCAGAATGAAGATATATAGTTTGGTGAAGAGTAATGTTGTAGATTCAAAAATGTTCTAAGTCAAATATCAAGAAGTCACAGATCAAGGAATGTCAAGAAGTATATCGAGAACTGCTCAAGCTTATCGAGAAGTCAACTTGACCTGTAATGAAGTCATTTCTCTTATAGAGAAGTCATCTTACATATAGAAAAGTCACTTTTCCTATAGAGAAGTAAACTTGACATATAAAGAAGTGGAGATGTCGACAAGTCAAAACGTATATAGAGATTTGGAGATGTCGATAAGTCAAAATACATGTAGAGATATGGAGATATCGTTGAGTGGCATTTATGACACTTTATTACGCTCCGTAAAGCTTTGAATTGATGCGTTTGTACTCAAGTTGTTAAGTGTTTTAACGTTTTTTCGAGTGTTTTTGCATTTCAGGCATTATCTAGGTAATCAGGTGAATTAACATTATTTTGGTGCTAATTTGGTGTCAAGGTGGTGTTGGAATAAAAGCTCGTGGAAAGTCGGCTCAAATCTGCAAGAAAAATGTAGAAGTTAAGTTCTGGCAGAAGCCCAGCGCGCCCGCGCTGATCAAGCGCGCGGCCGCACCCGAAGTTCAGAAAGCTAGCGCGCCCGCGCTGATCAGGCGTGCGGCCGCGCCAGGTCGGGATGCAGAATTCTGATTCTACTCTAATTTGAATTGGAAGACTTCTCTGCTGATTAGGGCTGCTATATAAACAACTTTAGGTCATTTTTAATATTATATCAAGCCAGAGACATATCAAGGAGATCCGTAAGAAGACCATATTAGCACGATTCAACGAAGACGAAGAAGATCTTGTTTTTAATTGTGAATCTTTGTTTTAAATTGTAACTTGGATGCTAATTTTCTTATTTGTGAACCTTAATCTTGTTTTGTACTTGGTTTTATGTTAGGTCACACAACACTGTAGAATGGGGTTGAATACAGTGTTTTCATAATCAAATCGATTTAACACAAGTATGTAACAAAGATCAAGTATATTGAATAAACCTGTTACAATAAGAACTGTTGTTCTCTCTCAGTGATGAACAAATATCACTAAAAGCTGCTAGGTTACAATGTATAATCTTCTCGATAATGATAACACATCTATTGTAAACCCTAATTTTGTGTTTATATATTACACAGTTACAAGATAACTTCTAATTGATATGGAATATAATTCCGTCTCCTAAAATATATCAATCAGATATCTTCTACAAATCTTCTAGTCTTCAAACTCTTTCCATGCATATCTTCTTTTGTTTTAGTCTCGATCTTCTACTGTAAATCAGCTTCCTTCCTTATCTATAAATCTTCCCGCACTTAAGTTCTGATATGACCCTAAGTTCTGATATTAAGTTCTGACTTCCAGTAAGTCCTGATTTCAGTAAGTCCTGGTTTGTCCTGTTGTTAAGTTCTGAAAACTAAACACAAATTATATTAGACATGACATCTCAAATATATCTAACAATCTCTCCCAACTTGTAAATTATGCAAAATATACAAGTTAATAGATTTGATGATGTCAAAAACATTTAAGTACAAATGCAAATAAGAGTTTAACTAGATAACTAACTACAACTTATAGTCCTTGAAGCTTTTACCAATCTCACTGAGTCAATCTGAATCCAAAATGATTCTTGACAAAGCTTGATATCAGCTTTTCTTCTTTAATCCTTAGGACTTGAGAGAGTGTAGTCTTGACTTGCTTCATCTCTTCATTCTAACTTCCAATCTAGTAGATTGCAGTCCTTAAAGCAGAGATATGGTTTCTTTCTAAACCATCATTCAGTCTTATTAACCTTGGATAAGACGAATCTTCATTGTAGCATAGACATTTCTCATTCAGTAATATTTCAAGCTTAGCCGAATCCTTCTTCATTGGAGTTTCACTTCCATCATTTTCAACAATACTAGGAATGAATTCTGTAATCCTTGAACTAGAAATTCTTGCTTTATCTCTGGTGGTCTTCAATATGAAGTTTGACCATATCCTGGTAATATTAGACTTTATGTAATAACTCAAATTTTTGAGACCTTGTAAAACGTTTAATGAATAGTAACCCTGATGGACGAGGAAAACTTTTTAGCCCACACTATGTAGTGTATGAGAAAATGAGTTTCGGAGTTGATATTATGATTATACGTACCAAATGAATGTATGTAAACGCTATTAGTTTTTGAAGAAAATGAACTTTGAAATACGACCATATTTATGAATCATCGAGGATTATGGGAATCATAATATAATTACGAATTTAAAACCCTACGGATTTAAATCTAAGTATGGTAATTCAAAACATATGAAATAAATACGAAGGGAATTACGTCGCGAACCATTTACGAGGAAGTATTACGAAAACGTTTAAGCGACCGAGCGAACGCGTAAACGGTTAAATAAATGTAACACACTAACTAACCCTGGTAAGAAAGTAACCATGGTTATTTTATCCAAATAGTGAGCTAAGGTATAGGATGATCAACTAAGGCTAAGCAAATAGTGAGCTAAAAGGCTAAACAAGTGGCTTAGCTTGTAAACTAGGAAGCCTAGTTAGATTTGTCCCCAAGATTTGCAACAAGAATAAAATCCTAGGATCTAAACTAGAGAATAACAAATCAATATAAGATATCACAAGCTATCACTTGCATCATTCCAAGAAGCAACCAAGAAGCAACACAAATTTTCTCTCTTTCTCTCCCAAGAACGCCCATTCGACCCTTCACCATAAAACAAAGAAACCAATTTCAAATCTTCAAGCTCTAGCCATGGATAAATCCTCCCATTAATTCTCAAGCTTCCTACCAACCAAAATAAGGTAAGATAAATCTTTGAGCTCTTTTTATCAAGGTTTGATGGGTGAAATAAAATCAAGAAAGTTGATAATGAATAGTATAAATAGTAACTCTTATTTGGTTTCTTGATTTTAATGGTTGTTTTAGGTTCCAAAAACCATAGTAAGTACTCCCAATAATTCACCATCATCAAGAACACATCTCAAGCTCTCAATAAAGGTAAAAATCTTTGACATAACTTTATTTAAGATTTAAGTTCAAGATCCTTTTAGTATGTAGTTGTAAACCTAGTTTTGGTGGTAGTAATGTTGAAATCTTGATGTTTAGCTAAGTAGATTTAAGGTTGATTGTTTTTGCCTCAAGAACATGATGTTATTGAGAGGAGTTAGTGTGGTGATGATGATATGTTTATTGTTGGTGGTAGTATAAAGATTTAAGATATAAACAAAATTCCGATCGTAACCGTAATCTCGTTAAAACGAACAAAACGTAACTTTAAGTTTCTGCAGAAAATCCCGAGGATGTAAACTGTAGTTTCTTGCAAAATAACCATTGATTATGATATAAAATGTTATAAGGATTGTTTAGGCACTTGAATCGCTTGATTCCGATTTTCAGATCAAAAGTTATGGCCGTTTTACTAAAAGTGATTTACGCGACAAAAACTGCTACGAATTACGAACTTTGAAAATATAAAGGATTGACTTAAGAATGTTCATAAATCATGAAAATTTTACAGAGAGTAGTATACTGAGTTTCCTAACTTTCATAGAAATTTTAAGTGAAAATAATAAATTTTCTATTTTATAAATATATCAGAGCCGAGATCGCGCAATTAGAAACCGTAGAATCCACAAGCGGAGCCGACGACGAAAATGAAAATGGACTTAAGATACTTTGAAAAAGGAAGCGACCATAATGTGAATAAGGACTTGAAGAAATAATAAGGGTAATATAAGTTGAGAGGGTGTATAATAATTAGCGCATGAGTGCGGGTAGCCGTAAATTAGAACGGAACCAAACGAAACGACTTTTGTTTATGATTATAGATTTCCGAGCGGAACCTAGAGCATCCTCCACCTCGAGATACCCAGGCAAATTTACGAACCCAACTCCATTTAATGTTTTGTTGTGAAAGGATTTTTTTATTATCATTGCATAAATACCATGCATGCCATGATACGCAATAAATGAATTTTTCGCATAATGTAGCGATGTTGTACGACAAGTATATATCGTGAAATATTTAATTCCGCTATAAGCGTGACGTATTATAATAAGACCGAGAGTCGGTTGGGATTTCAAGATAAAACCCGGGAATCAATCCGGTGATATCATAGGACAATTACAAGTCCATATTAGTACGTTTTAAAGGGACTCAACGTCCACTTACAAAATATTAAATACCTCGAATTTTTATTAAAACGATTTCCAGAGATCGTATTCCCTTAACTATACTTTATCGTTTGGACAAGAAATATTTAATTACTATTCATTTATTAGGGAGAAGTATTCTCCAGTAAATATATACTTCAGTCTCGATTAAATATTAAAGTTCATTAAATTATTAAACATAAATTAGTTGAGGAATATTATTTTTATTCTTTTAAAATTAAACTCCTTCGAGGTTTAATTATTTATCGATTATCATTTAATTATTTATTATTTATTAAAGGGTTTATTTATGATTTAAAAATCATAAAACCGGATTTAAAATACTTTCTGATTTTCGAAAATTATTCAAATAATTTCAGATCGTCGGAGAATATTATCCCGACTTATTTTAATATTTTGAATATAGTTTCAAGGAGAAATTTTGCCCCCTTATTTAATTATCTGTTGACAACGGTCAACTCACATCCTTAGTACTTCCTCCAAAAATTTTGGAAGTACGTATATATATATATATATATCCTAGTAAGATAAGTTACTTCTATCAACAAGCAAAACGCTTGGGAAACTTCGATGTGGTTCGAGTTCTCGAGATATGATAGAATTCTTTTAAAAGGACAAGGGAGGGGTAGACTCTGGTACTATTTGTGCTAGATGGACTACCAAAGGTACCGCAGGCGAAGGTACTCGTGAAGTATGTGTATACCCAAAAATGGGACACGTAGCCCGAATGCGGCAAGGGTGATAACCGGGATACGAAGGTGTCGTCCTTCTACTAGTAGAAAAGGTTACTATTATCGTATTACGACTGATCATCGAATGCGGTGGCTCCAACAAGTGTCTTATTCTTCCAATTGGAATTGTGATGCAATACCGTAACCCAAGCCTAGGTGCTGGGTTTACTATTAAGGTATTCGCAGGTTAATAAAATCCACTAAAGGATTGTTTTCATAAAAGGTATGTGTCACCACAGAAAACTATTTTTGAATAAAACGTAATTATCATATATGATGTTTTACGTAAGTTTATCTTACAGTCATTTTCATAATGTACATTATTATGCTGAGCATTATAGCTCACACTTGTTTTTTTAAATTGACACAACACAACAGTTAATCAAGATGCCTACCATGAGAACCACAGCCAGGAAACAGGTAGTAAATGGCCAACTGTTCCGTAGGTTGTTTGGTGCTGTACCGCAGGTAGTCCGAATAAGCTGGATTGGTATTAAGTGGTTTTTAGTTCGACTTATTTATAAGTATGACTTATATAAGGTAATAAACAAGAAACATATATTTGGCCGACGAACTAGCCTTACTTAAAGGTTACTCCCCGGTAAGACTTAATTACTTTTGGGTTGTAATAATTATCACTTTGTGGTTTGATTTACTCTAGTTATGAATGGTTCGTTTCCAAGACAATAACCTGTAAGTGTGTGTGTGTGATAAGTGTGGGGTCGTAAAGTGTGAGTAATATATATTGTGGTGTGAGGTATGTGGTTTGTAGTGGATTAGATGGCATGGCCTTCGAGATTCCTGACCCCGGATTTTGGGGTGCCACAGAAATGGTATCAGAGCCTTAGATTATCAAATCTTGGAAACGATAGGATATAAAATACGTAGACATAGGAATAATGAAATAATCAATTAGAGCTCAAGTCGAGTTCGTCGTCGGGCTACATGGGTAGTCTTGACAGTTTTAACCCTCAAGGGTTTTCCGACTCTAAGTTAGTAACACCTTGCCTATTGTGTCAGGTACCAGTGGAGCCTATGAGGGAGGTTGACCCTGTTGATGATGTTATGGTTCCTGAGCGTGACCCTACTCCTGAGCCAGAGGACCCACCCATTGATGACTCAGATGATGACCCTACTGAGGATGCCCCGGAGGAGGAGACTGACCTTCCTGTCCCCAGAGCTGACGACATTGAGATGCCCCAGGGAGATGACTTAGGATGGATGGATGTAGAGATGTACCCTCTCCCGACTATTCGCTCTCCTATACCACACCCAGGGATGCAGAGCCCTTTGCCCTATACCGATGATGATGAGGAGGATGGGATGGATGCACATATCTACGAGGCTTATGAAATATCCTCTAGCGACCCGGACTCACCTCTACCACCCCCGACGACCATACATGTAGCTGTACACGACTGGATGGTGGCTCAGCTTAACGCTGAGATCACCGCGACATCTGCCCGCATTATAGAGTTATGCCAGACACTAACAGCTGAGAGAGCCATCAGACTAGGATACCCAGGGGACTTCAGAGCTGCTTCCCCAGCTATAGCCCGCAGAGAGATTGATGGGATCGAGCTTCGTACCCGGGTTTAGATGAGGATGAAGGCGATTGGAGGATACATCCCGGTAGTTGATGCAGAGCTGATGTTGGCAGGAGCGATGAGGAGGGTACGTGACCTCACGTGCAGTGACAGTGACTGAGGGACTAGTGACTAATTATGGACCTTAAAGAAGGATGAGTGACTTGTCACCAATTTTGATAGGATAGCTAGTAGTAGATAGCGTTCCTAGCCCTTCAGGGTGCACGACTTATGTATTCGCATGTCAGTATTCAAAAGTAATGATGTATTATAATCAAGGCATGTATGAACTCGGTTAGTTGTTTTGTCCCCCAGATATAAGTGGGAGACCCTATGATATACATATCTAGCAGTTATTTAGATATGGATTTCCATATTGTTTCACCTAATAAAAACATGCTAGATAATAGATGACATGCTTATATTTGAATAAATTAATCCAATTGTAAAATATTGCAACTACATTGACAAATTTTCCTTATCAGAACAATGCCACTCCGTAGAAGAGGAACCAGGGCATAGCCCGCAGAATCTGTTAACCAACAACAGAACGAACCTGACCCTGTCGTGAATGAAGAAAGTGAAGAGGACCTAGACTATAATGAATATAATGAGGTAGAATATGTAGAAGAAGAGGTTAAGGATACCCATCAGGGAGGGAACCCCATGAATGAGTTTATGGAACGTTTAAGAGCAAATCTGAACCAACAACCCATTCCATCACAGCCGCATGTTGCCCAACAGACTGCAACCACTGCCTTCAGGGCATTCAAATCTCTCAAACCCCCAGAGTTTCTAGGATCTTCCGACCCCGTTGAAGCACGGGCCTGGCTCAAAGAGATAGAAAAGTCCTTCGAGATACTAGGTGTAGAGGAACGACACAAGACCATTTTCGCTTCTTACATGCTGAAAGGAGAAGCTAATTACTGGTGGGAGTCCAAACGAAACCTAGAGACTGATGATGTGATTCCATGGGATAGATTTACCCGACTGTTCTTAGAAAAGTATTTCCCTAGGTTTATGGAAATCCAGATGGAGATTAAGTTTCTAGAGTTGAAACAGGATAAGATGATTGTGGCAGAGTATGAGGCCAAATTTACCAAGCTATCCCGATTTATGCCTGAGTTCGTGAATACCGAAAAGAAGAAAGCACGAAGGTTTCAGCTTGGTCTAAAACAGTGGATTCAGAATCGAGTGGCAGTACTAGAGCTGACATATTATGCCACCTTAGTGCAGAAAGCCTCGATTGTTGAAGCTGGCAGTGAGCAGAGTGTGAAGGAAAAGGAAACTAGGAAGAGGAATATAGGAAGCCAATGCGGAGGAGGAGTAGGAACCGGGAATAGGAGCCTTCCAAGCAGGTTCATTCGGGGAGTGGTGTCCCAACCTGCGCGAGGCCCCGGATTCAGAAAGGCCCCAAGTGAGAGTATTAGCAAGGGCGGTGGACAATCTAGGGAAATGTTTCATAGCCAACCCCGTGCCCCAATACCAGAATGTCAAACCTGTAGGAGAAGACACCTTGGAGTGTGTACCCAGGCGAGAGCCCCTCTAAAATGCTACAGATGTGACCAAATCGGACACCTTGCCAATAACTGCACCCGACCCAATGTGACGTGTTTCCAATGTGGGAAGGTAGGATACATGAGAAAGGATTGCCCGACATTGAAGCCCCCAGTCTCAGGGATGAGCAGAGCTGCATCCAACCGACCCCCAGCTGCTAGGACCTTCAACATGATCGTTCAGGATGCTGTCCGAAACACTGACGTGATAGCAGGTACCCATCTGTTAAATTCCGAACATGCAAATATCCTATTTGATTCTGGAGCAACCAAGTCATTTATATCTCAAGATTTTGCTAAAAAGTTAAAACTTAACGCCATACCCTTACGTGAGGTATTACAAGTGGAAATAGCAAACAAAGAAATAATTCCTGTAAATCAAGTACACCCTAAATGCAAGTTAAAATTAGAAGGAAGAGTCTTCGAAGTTGACCTAATCCCATTTGCGTTAGGAGAATTTGATGTAATCTTAGGAATGGATTGGTTATCCAGTAATGGAGCGCAAATAGATTGTGAACGGAAGAGGGTAAATATAAGAGCGCAAAATGGAAAAGAAGTAGTGTTTAGAGGGCAACGACAGACCCAGAAATTTCTGACCATGCTACAGCCAAAAAGATTGTTAAAGAAAGGTAACAAGGCCTATTTAGCTTATGTGGTAGATACCAAGAAGGAAGTTCCTAATATACTGGATATACCCATAGTGAACGAATTCGAGGATGTGTTTCCAGATAACTTAACAGGGTTGCCACCCAACAGAGAAATAGAATTCGCTATAGAATTAGCACCAGGAACGACACCAGTGTCCAAGGCCCCATATAGGCTAGCCCCAGTTGAGATGAAGGAATTAGCTTCTCAACTGCAAGAATTATTAGATAATGGAATGATAAGACCCAGTGTGTCACCATGGGGAGCGCCAGTACTGTTCGTAAAGAAAAAGGACCCAGTATGAGATTATGCATAGACTATCGAGAATTGAATAAGTTGACTATTAAGAATAGGTACCCTCTCCCTAGGATTGATGACCTATTCAATCAAATCAAGGGAGCTGTGCATTTTTCCAAAATAGATTTGAGGACAGGGTATCACCAGTTGAAAATCAAACCTGAGGATATACCGAAGACTGCTTTTCACACTAGGTATGGACACTATAAGTTCTTAGTCATGTCATTTGGGCTAACCAATGCCCCGACAACCTTTATGGATTTGATGAACTGAGTGTTCAAAAGGTACCTAGATATATGTGTGATAGTTTTTATAGATGATATTCTAATCTACTCAAAGACAGAGCAAGAACATGCAGAACATTTGAGGATAGTCTTAGAAATCCTGAGGAATGAGAAATTATATGCCAAGTTCTCAAAGTGCGAGTTTTGGTTAAGAGAAGTTCAGTTCTTAGGACATGTGGTGAGTAGCAAAGGAGTTTTAATTGATCCCGCCAAGATAGAGGCGATGTCCAACTGGGAAAGACCAACTACCCCAACAGAGGTTATGAGCTTTGTGGGTTTAGCAGGATATTACCGAAGATTCGTGCAAGACTTTGCTAAGATAGCCGGTCCACTGACAAGACTACCCGGAAGACAGAAAAGTTTGTATGGACAGAGAAATGTGAGGAAAGCTTTCAAGAACTGAAAACAAGGCTGGTGTCAACACCAGTGCTCGCTCTTCCCGATGGAAAGGGAGAGTTTGTGATATACAGTGACACATCACTTAAAGGATTAGGATGTGTGCTTATGCAGCACGACAAAGTTATAGCATATGCCTCTCGGTAATTGAAGGAGTATGAGAGCAGATACCCGACACATGATCTAGAATTAGCAGCCATAGTGTTTGCCCTGAAGATTTGGAGACACTACCTGTACGGTGAGAAATGCGAGATTTACACAGACCATAAGAGCCTCAAATATATTTTTACTCAGAAGGAACTGAACATGAGACAGAGGAGATGGTTAGAGTTGATTAAGGACTACGACTGTGAAATTTTGTATCACCCGGGTAAAGCCAATGTGGTGGCTGACGCCCTTAGTAGGAAGGAAACACTCAAAATTATAATGACATCTGAGGAATTGATTAGAGAATTTGAGGAGATGGAAATTGACGTGAGGATGACCGATAAAGGAACAGAAGGATTATTTGAGATTAAGCTAGTGCCGGAACTGACTGAAAAGATACGAGTATGTCAGGAAAAGAAGATGAGTGAAGAAAGAGGAACATTGACCGGTGAGGAAGTGAGATACGAGAAGGACGAGAGGAGGATCATGAGGTATGCGTCCCGAATTTGGATTCCCAATGTGCAAGAGTTAAAGGACGAGCTACTGTACGAAGGGCACAGCTCCAGATATTCAATCCACCCAGGAAGTACGAAGATGTACCGTGACCTTAAGGAATATTATTGGTGGCCTAACATGAAGAGAGAAGTAGCAGAGTGGGTCAGCAAGTGCTTGACATGCCAGAGAGTGAAGGCTGAACATCAGTGACCTAGTGGACTATTACAGCCCCTAGAAATTCCGGAATGGAAATGGAAGCATATAGCCATGGATTTTGTGACAGGCCTACCAAGGACAAAGACCAATCACAACGCCATATGAGTTATCATAGATAGATGACCAAGTCTGCACACTTCCTACCAATTAACGAAAGGTACACCGTAGACAAGATGGTGGATATTTACTTGAAAGAAATTATAGTGAGACACGGCATTCCTGTAGCTATAGTGTCAGATAGAGACCCAAGGTTTAATTCCTGATTTTGGAGAAGCTTCCAGGAATGTGTAGGCACCAGACTAAACATGAGTACCGCTTACCACCCCCAGACTGATGGACAAAGCGAAAGGACTATCCAGACCCTAGAAGATATGCTATGAGTATGTGCCATTAATTTTAAAGGAAATTGGAATGACCACTTACCCCTGATCGAATTTGCTTACAACAACAGCTATCACGCTAGCATAGGAATGCCTCCGTATGAAGCTCTTTATGGAAGGAGATGTCACTCTCCCCTATATTGGGATGAAGTTGGAGAACACAAGATAATAGAACCAGAGTTAGTCCAACAGACCAAGGAAATGGTAGGACTCATTAGGAAGAGACTAGTAGCAGCTCTAGATAGAAAAAAGAAGTACGCCGACCAGACCAGGAAGGATAGGGAATATGAAGTAGGAGATTCAGTGCTATTGAAGGTATCTCCGTGGAAAGGAGTGATGAGATTTGGAAAGAAAGGGAAGCTCAGTCCCAGATTCATAGGACCCTTTGAAATTTTGAGGAGAATAGGACCTCTAGCTTACGAGCTCGCCTTGCCTCTTAATCTGCAACAAGTGCGCAACGTGTTCCATGTGTCCAGGTTAAGGAAGTACCATGCAGATGCACGACACATAATAGAATACGAGCAGGTGGACTTACAACTAGACCTGACCTACATCGAGCAGCCAGTAAGGATAATGGACCAAAAAGAACAAGTACTGAGGAACAAGACCGTGAAGCTGGTTAGAATATTGTGGAGAAATCAAAATATCGAAGAGTCAACTTGGGAACTTGAAGATGCAATGAGGAATAGATACCCCCACTTATTTTCTAATTGATTCCGGGACGGAATCCTTGTTAGAGGGGAAGACTGTAATAACTCAAATTTATGAGACCTTGTAAAATGTTTAATGAATAGTAACCCTGACGGACGGGGAAATCTTTTTAGCCCACACTATGTAGTGCATGAGAAAATGAGTTTCGGAGTTGATATTATGATTATATGTACCATATGAGTGTATGTAAACGCTATTAGTTTTCGAAGAAAACGAACTTTGAAAAACGACCATATTTACGAATCATCGAGGATTACGGGAAAATCAATATAATTACGAATCTAAAACCCTACGGATTTATATCCAAGTATGGGAATTCGAAACATCAGAAATAAATACGAAAGGAATTACGTCGCGAATCATTTACGAGGAAGTATTACGAAAATGTTTAAGCGACCGAGCGAACGCGTAAACGATTAAATAAACGTAACGCACTAACTAACCATGGTAAGAAAGTAACCATGGTTAATTTATCCAAATAGTGAGCTAAGGTAAAGGATGATCAACCAAGGCTAAGCAAATAGTGAGCTAAAGGGCTAAACAAGTGGCTTAGCTTGTAAACTAGGAAGCCTAGTTAGATTTGTCCCCAAGATTTGCAACAAGAATAAAATCCTAGGATCTAAACTAGAGAATAACAAATCAATATAAGATATCACAAGCTATCACTTGCATCATTCTAAGAAGCAACCAAGAAGCAACAAAAATTTTCTCTCTTTCTCTCCCAAGAACACCCATTCGGCCCTTCACCATAAAACAAAGAAACCAATTTCAAATCTTCAAGCTTTAGCCATGGATAAATCCTCCCATTAATTCTCAAGCTTCCTACCAACCAAACTAAGGTAATATAAATCTTTGAACTCTTTTTATCAAGGTTTGATGGGTGAAATAAAATCAAGAAAGTTGATAATGAATAGTATGAATAATAACTCTTCTTTGGTTTCTTAATTTTAATGGTTATTTTAGATTCCAAAAAACCATACTAAGCACTCCCAAGACTTCACCATATCAAGAACACATCTCAATCTCTCAAGAAAGGTAAAAATCTTTGACCCAACTTTATTTAAGGTTTAAGTTCAAGATCCTTTTAGTATGCAGTTGTAAACCTAGTTTTGGTGGTAGTATTGTTGAAATCTTGATGTTTAGCTAAGTAGATTTAAGGTTGATTGTCTAGGCCTCAAGAACATGATGTTCTTGAGAGGAGTTAGTGTGGTGATGATGATATGTTGATTGTTGGTTGTAGTATAAAGATTTAAGGCATAAACAAAACTCCGATCGTATCCGTAATCTCGTTAAAACGAACAAAACTTAACTTTAAGTTTCTGTAGAAAATCCCGAGGATGTAAAATGTTGTTTCTTGAAAACTAACCCTTAATTATGATAGAAAATGTTATAAGGATCGTTTAGGCGCTTGAATCTCTTGATTCCGATTTACGGATCAAATGTTATGGCCGTTTTACTAAAAGTGATTTATGCGATAAAAACTGCTACGAATTACGAACTTTGAAAATATAAAGGATCGACTTAAGAATGTTCATAAATCATGAAAATTTTACAGAGAGTAGTATATTAAGTTTCCTAACTGCCATAAAATTTCAAGTGAAAATTATGTTTTTTCAATTTTAGAAAAATATCGGAGCCGAGATCGCGCAATTAGAAACCGTAGAATCCATAAGCGGAGCCGACGACGAAAATGAAAATGGACTTAAGATAATTTGAAAAAGGAAGCGACCCTAATGTGAAAAAGGAATTAAAGAAATAATAAGGGTAATATAAGTTGAGAGGGTGCATAGTAATTAGCGCATGAGTGCAGGTAGCCGTAAATTAGAACGAGACCTAACGAAACGACTTGTGTTTTTGATTATAGATTTTCGAGCGGAACCTAGAGCATCCTCCACCTCGAGATACCCAGGCAAGTTTACGAACCCAACTCCATTTAATGTTGTGTTGTGAAAGGATTGTTTTATTATCATTGCATAAATACCATGCTTGCCATGATACGCAATAATTGAATTTTTTGCATAATGTAGCGATATTGTACGACAAGTATACATCGTGAAATATTTAATTCCGCTATAAGCGTGACATATAATAAGACTGAGAGTCGGTCGGGATTTCAAGATAAAAACCGGGAATCATTCCGGTGATATCATAGGATGATTACAAGTCCATAATAGTACGTTTTAAAGGGACTCAACGTCCACTTACAAAATATTAAACACCCCAAACTTTTATTAAAACGATTTTGTTAGGAATATATGTGCATTAGTTTGATGATATGTTTAACAAAACACTTAAGTAGAAGTTTAGTGTTTGCAGCCTCAACGGATAAGACCACTTTGGCTATCCGTTGATGGTGTAGCTTTACTTAGAAATAAGTCTAGTGTTGTAGCACATTTCAGTCTCTGTATTTGAGATATAATTCTTAGAAGTTGAGAGAAAATATAAGTCATGTTGACTACTAGAAGATATGCAAATAGGAAGGCCAATTGTAAATATTTCATGCTTTGTAATTTTGTATAAATGAAGTGGTATCAACGGATATCTTAAAGACCTTCAACGGATGAGAAACAAAGCTTCAACGGATGTCTCTAAAGCTTCAACGGATAGAGCTTCAACTGCTAACATATCAACGGATAAAGCCATCAACGGATGAAAGCTTCAACGGATATTCTGTTAAATAGCAGTTGATAAGTGGTAGTTGTAACAGCAGATAGAGGCACATGGGTTGTCAGAGATAACTGAAATGTGGAAGCCTAATTTCAGGAACATCAGAAAAAGCAGCCGTTCTACTCTAGTACAAAGAGGCAATAGTCAACAAAGTACTTGAGTGATATGGAGAAGAAACAAGTGGAGAACTTATTTTATTATTGTATTTTTATCTTTGTCTTCACTTGTACACTTGGTGATATATAAACCAAGTAGCAGCTAGTAATTAGATAAGAATTTTTCCAGTGCTGTTTAGAAAAATCTTGAGAGAAAAATTATCTAGTTTGTACTAGGATGCAGCTGTGATCAACATCTTGAATCATAGATTTTCTGAAATACCATCTCTGGTGGAACAACAATCCACCAGAAAAGTTTTTAAGGTCTATTGTGTTCTTTACATTAGTGCTTGAATATATATCTGTCTGTATTAGCTTAAAGCAATTCACATACTTGTTTATCTTGAACACAAAGCCTTTAAAACTGCTCAAAACTTGAAAAAGTTTTGAGATTTACATTCAACCCCCCCTTCTGTAAATCTCATTGTTAGTCCACTAGGAATAACAATTGGTATCAGAGCAAGCTCTTGACACACAAAGAGTTTAAAGATCTTGGTAACTAACAAAGATGAGTAAGAAGGATATTGGAGTAAAAATCCCAGTTCTTGACAAAGACAGTTATCACCATTGGAAGGTGAAAAAGCGCCTTCATCTACTCTCCCAAGATGAAGGTTATGTAAACTGCATTGAGAATGGTCCTCACAGTCCCCACAAAGTAGCCACAGTTGCTACGGCCACAATTGCTGTTGGTCAATCCATTCCAAAACCTAGAGCAGAATGGACAATGGAAGACACAGAAGAAGTCCACAAGGATAAGAAGGCTATGAACATTTTGTTTAATGGTCTTGACAAGGATATGTTTGATAATGTGATAAATTGCACAACTGCCAAAGAGGTTTGGGACACAGTTCAGCTACTGTGTGAAGGTACAGAACAAGTAAAAGAAAACAAAATGCAACTTCTCATTCAACAGTATGAGTATTTTCATTTTGAAGAAAATGAATCTTTAAATGACACATTCAATAGATTCCAAAAGCTGTTGAATGGACTGAAGCTGTATGGTAGAGTGTACTAGGTGAAGGATTCAAATCTTAAATTTTTAAGATCCTTGCCAAAGGAATGGAAAGCCATGACTGTCTCCTTGAGAAACTCTCAAGATTATAAGGACTTCACTCCTGAAAGATTATATGGAATCTTGAAGACTTATGAACTAGAGCTGGAACAGGATGAGGTATTGGAGAAGGGAAGAAAGAAAGGAGGTTCAGTTGCCTTGGTAGCTGAAAATGAGAAAGAATGCAGACAAGAAACTGTGAGATCTACATCAAACTCCAAAGATTGCACAAGCAAATCAGAATCAAGCAAGGGTAAGGAGCAAGTTGCTGAGAATGAAGACAACTCCAGCCAAGATGACTCTGATAGTATTGATGAACATCTTGCATTTCTGTCCAGGAGATTTGCAAAGATGAAATTTAGGAAAAACACTAGAGCCACTAAACCTCATAAGAACATGGTGGACAAATCCAAGTTCAAGTGTTTCAAGTGTGGTATAAGTGGACACTTTGCAAGTGAGTGCAGAAAGCCAACTTCTGAAAAGAAGAAATTTGACCAAGTAGATTACAAAAAGAAATATTTTGATCTGCTCAACAAAAGGAGAGGGCTTTCATT